>NC_090653.1:276777381-277012381 GCF_040937935.1 Hyperolius riggenbachi
ACAGGTTCCTGGTGTCTAGTGGCCCCCTCCCCTATACAGTTACCTGGTATCTAGTGCAGTCCCCCTCCCCATATGGCTTTCCTGGTGATCTAGGGCTTACCCTCTAATATACTGTAGCTTCTCTGGTAGTCCTAGAGTGGGCCAAAAATAATGCAAAGTGGGGATACAACCTGAGAGCCAAATCGGATGGTTCCGAGGGACAGATTTGGCCCGTAGGCCAGTTTGACATGTATGATCTAAGGGGTGGGGAGATGGACATATGGGGAGGTGGGGTGTATGTCAAAGGCAGGGGGTTGGAGCTATGAAGATGGTGGGTAGGCAATGGTAATAAAATGGGTTTTTAAGTCCTGAGTTGAAGAAGGCAAAATGCAGGGAGGGAGTTCCATAGTGTAGGGGCAGCTATGGAGAAGTCCTGAAACCTCGCGAGTGAGCAAGTGATGCGAGGGGTGGACATCCATGTTGGAGGAGCGGAAAGGACGGGTTGATGAGTATCTTTGGACAAGATGTACAAAGGGTAGGTATGGTGGATGGATTTGTATGCCACTTTCGTGGGTAGTTCTTGCTTCATCTGGTAAGGGCCAACCAGTGGAATGAAAAATGTTAGCTTCTCTGTCCTTTTTATGTTTTAAATAATTTATGTTTGTGTGGATTTTGTTCTTTTTGTATTATCTGATCATATTGCAATATTTGAAACACAAGCCCAGCCTTTATTGTCCAGACAGTTGCTGCCTGACACTAGTACCTGCTTTTACTCCTTTTGAAAAAGCTTGAGTCAGAGGCATGCGCTGCTGGCTTCTCCTATTAGTTGTATTTCCTGCCTACCCCTAAGGCCCCATTCACACTTGCGGTTCGAGTCCGCAAGTGTCCGGGGGTCCGGGGGGGTCGCAAAGAGACCGTACGGGTCTCTGCGGTGGCCATAAGGCGGCACAAGTTGCGGATCCGGAATGTATCAGTTCCGGCTACAATAAAGTAGCCGGAACTAGATACATTGCAGTGCCAGAAAGGCACCGCAAGCATGGGGGATACCGGCGTGTAGTCCGGGCCCCCCAAGTGGCATAGGACCGGTGCTGGAAGCATCCGGTCCTATTGCCAGTGTGATGAGAAACATCCGTTTCTCATTGCACAGCATGGCCGCATGTTCGGGTCAGGATCCGGCCCGGGTGCGTGGGCCGGATGACCGGACCCGAAAAATAGCGCATGTTGGAAAAGTGTCCGGAGTCCAGATCCGGTCCGGCTCCGTTCTGTACGGAACGGACACGTGTGAACGTCCGCATAGACTTTGCATTGCTATGCGGAACGTACGTTCTGTTTGTACAGTATACGGTCCGGATCCGATCAGGCGAATCCGGACAGCGAACGCTAATGTGAACCGGGCCTAACATGCTGTGCTTGTGATAAGCCCTTTGACCTGTCCACCACAGCTGCTCTTTCATTTTCTGCCTGTTGTTCCTCATCCTCTACTGAACAGGTCTCTTGCCCTGAAGCATTGGTCTTACAATCGATTAACCATCGTTAGAGATGACAGAACTCGTGTGTGTTCAAAAGTGGTCTGCAGCAAATTTTTAAACTTAGAAGGACAAAAACATCAGGGAGTTTTCCTTTAAAGTGGACCTGAACTCTTGCACAGGACAGAAGGAAAACGGAGATAAATGCACCCTGTATATAGAGTTCAGCCTAATTCCCCCTCATCTGTGACTAATCACAACTATAAGTTGATCTCTCAGCTGTGTCAGCTGGCTGCCTTGGCAGAGCAGCTAATTTGTGAACACAGGATATTAACCCTGTCTTCTTCCGTAAAAGCAGGAAGTAGACACACTGCAGATGTATTGCAGGATTTGTATCAGTTGTAACAAAGATACGTTTTTCATGAAATATTATTATGCTGTTGCTTATCTTTTCAAGCAGAGAGAAAGTTCTGGGTTGAGAACAGCTGGATGCTCGGGGAGTGCTCTGCTCCTTCTGTCCCTCGGCCAGGAAGTCATACATTGCCACCCAGCACGCGATGTTCTGCCTGTGCGGCTCTCTGTTTAAGAGGACGTTTAACTGTCCCCATGAGGGAGACGAGACGGTAATGATTTAAACATGTTTCTGATGAGCCTCAGACTGGAGTGCAGAGCTCAGACCGGGGGAGGGCAGAGCTCAGACCGGGGGAGGGCAGAGCTCAGACCGGGGGAGGGCAGAGCTCAGACCGGGGTGCAGAGCTCAGACCGGGGTGCAGAGCTCAGACCGGGGTGCAGAGCTCAGACCGGAGGGCAGAGCTCAGACCGGAGGGCAGAGCAGAGCTCAGACCGGGGGAGGGCAGAGCTCAGACCGGGGGAGGGCAGAGCTCAGACCGGGGGAGGGCAGAGCTCAGACCGGGGGAGGGCAGAGCTCAGACCGGGGGAGGGCAGAGCTCAGACCGGGGGAGAGCAGAGCTCAGATCGGGGTGCAGAGCTCAGACCGGGGGAGAGCAGAGCTCAGACCGGGGGAGGGCAGAGCTCAGACCGGGGGAGGGCAGAGCTCAGACCGGGGGAGGGCAGAGCTCAGACCGGGGGAGGGCAGAGCTCAGACCGGGGGAGGGCAGAGCTCAGACCGGGGGAGGGCAGAGCTCAGACCGGGGGAGGGCAGAGCTCAGACCGGGGGAGGGCAGAGCTCAGACCGGGGGAGAGCAGAGCTCAGACCGGGGGAGAGCAGAGCTCAGACCGGGGGAGAGCAGAGCTCAGACCGGGGGAGAGCAGAGCTCAGACCGGGGGAGGGCAGAGCTCAGACCGGGGGAGGGCAGAGCTCAGACCGGGGGAGGGCAGAGCTCAGACCGGGGGAGGGCAGAGCTCAGACCGGGGGAGGGCAGAGCTCAGACCGGGGGAGGGCAGAGCTCAGACCGGGGGAGGGCAGAGCTCAGACCGGGGGAGGGCAGAGCTCAGACCGGGGGAGGGCAGAGCTCAGACCGGGGGAGGGCAGAGCTCAGACCGGGGGAGGGCAGAGCTCAGACCGGGGGAGGGCAGAGCTCAGACCGGGGGAGGGCAGAGCTCAGCCCGGGGGAATGCAGAGCTCAGACCGGGGGAGGGCAGAGCTCAGACCGGGGGAGGGCAGAGCTCAGACCGGGGGAGTGCAGAGCTCAGACCGGGGGAGTGCAGAGCTCAGACCGGGGGAGTGCAGAGCTCAGACCGGGGGAGTGCAGAGCTCAGACCGGGGGAGTGCAGAGCTCAGACCGGGGGAGTGCAGAGCTCAGACCGGGGGAGTGCAGAGCTCAGACCGGGGGAGTGCAGAGCTCAGACCGGGGGAGTGCAGAGCTCAGACCGGGGGAGGGCAGAGCTCAGCCCGGGGGAATGCAGAGCTCAGACCGGGGGAGGGCAGAGCTCAGACCGGGGGAGGGCAGAGCTCAGACCGGGGGAGGGCAGAGCTCAGACCGGGGGAGTGCAGAGCTCAGACCGGGGGAGGGCAGAGCTCAGACCGGGGGAGGGCAGAGCTCAGACCGGGGGAGGGCAGAGCTCAGACCGGGGGAGGGCAGAGCTCAGACCGGGGGAGGGCAGAGCTCAGACCGGGGGAGGGCAGAGCTCAGACCGGGGGAGGGCAGAGCTCAGACCGGGGGAGGGCAGAGCTCAGACCGGGGGAGAGCAGAGCTCAGACCGGGGGAGAGCAGAGCTCAGATCGGGGTGCAGAGCTCAGACCGGGGGAGAGCAGAGCTCAGACCGGGGGAGAGCAGAGCTCAGACCGGGGGAGGGCAGAGCTCAGACCGGGGGAGGGCAGAGCTCAGACCGGGGGAGGGCAGAGCTCAGACCGGGGGAGGGCAGAGCTCAGACCGGGGGAGGGCAGAGCTCAGACCGGGGGAGGGCAGAGCTCAGACCGGGGGAGGGCAGAGCTCAGACCGGGGGAGAGCAGAGCTCAGATCGGGGTGCAGAGCTCAGACCGGGGGAGAGCAGAGCTCAGACCGGGGGAGGGCAGAGCTCAGACCGGGGGAGTGCAGAGCTCAGACCGGGGGAGGGCAGAGCTCAGACCGGGGGAGGGCAGAGCTCAGACCGGGGGAGGGCAGAGCTCAGACCGGGGGAGGGCAGAGCTCAGACCGGGGGAGGGCAGAGCTCAGACCGGGGGAGGGCAGAGCTCAGACCGGGGGAGGGCAGAGCTCAGACCGGGGGAGGGCAGAGCTCAGACCGGGGGAGGGCAGAGCTCAGACCGGGGGAGGGCAGAGCTCAGACCGGGGGAGAGCAGAGCTCAGACCGGGGGAGAGCAGAGCTCAGACCGGGGGAGAGCAGAGCTCAGATCGGGGTGCAGAGCTCAGACCGGGGGAGAGCAGAGCTCAGACCGGGGGAGAGCAGAGCTCAGACCGGGGGAGAGCAGAGCTCAGACCGGGGGAGAGCAGAGCTCAGACCGGGGGAGAGCAGAGCTCAGACCGGGGGAGGGCAGAGCTCAGACCGGGGGAGGGCAGAGCTCAGACCGGGGGAGGGCAGAGCTCAGACCGGGGGAGGGCAGAGCTCAGACCGGGGGAGGGCAGAGCTCAGACCGGGGGAGGGCAGAGCTCAGACCGGGGGAGGGCAGAGCTCAGACCGGGGGAGAGCAGAGCTCAGACCGGGGGAGAGCAGAGCTCAGACCGGGGGAGAGCAGAGCTCAGACCGGGGGAGAGCAGAGCTCAGACCGGGGGAGAGCAGAGCTCAGACCGGGGGAGAGCAGAGCTCAGACCGGGGGAGAGCAGAGCTCAGACCGGGGGAGAGCAGAGCTCAGACCGGGGGAGAGCAGAGCTCAGACCGGGGTGCAGAGCTCAGACCGGGGGAGAGCAGAGCTCAGACCGGGGGAGAGCAGAGCTCAGACCGGGGGAGAGCAGAGCTCAGACCGGGGGAGAGCAGAGCTCAGACCGGGGTGCAGAGCTCAGACCGGGGGAGAGCAGAGCTCAGACCGGGGGAGAGCAGAGCTCAGACCGGGGGAGAGCAGAGCTCAGACCGGGGGAGAGCAGAGCTCAGACCGGGGGAGAGCAGAGCTCAGACCGGGGGAGAGCAGAGCTCAGACCGGGGGAGAGCAGAGCTCAGACCGGGGGAGAGCAGAGCTCAGACCGGGGGAGGGCAGAGCTCAGACCGGGGGAGGGCAGAGCTCAGACCGGGGTAGGGCAGAGCTCAGACCGGGGGAGGGCAGAGCTCAGACCGGGGGAGGGCAGAGCTCAGACCGGGGGAGGGCAGAGCTCAGACCGGGGGAGGGCAGAGCTCAGACCGGGGGAGGGCAGAGCTCAGACCGGGGGAGGGCAGAGCTCAGACCGGGGGAGGGCAGAGCTCAGACCGGGGGAGTGGCAGAGCTCAGACCGGAGGGCAGAGCTCAGACCGGGGGAGGGCAGAGCTCAGACCGGGGGAGGGCAGAGCTCAGACCGGGGGAGAGCAGAGCTCAGACCGGGGTGCAGAGCTCAGACCAGTCACAGAAGGCCTCATTTATGTCATGAGGGAATGGTGCTCTTATTGTGGCTAGATAGTGTACTGGTTAAAGTGAATTTGAAGTTACAGAGACCCGGGCCTGGTTTTAAGAATGCTATTAGGACACAGAGGCTGGTTGTGCATACTATCACCAGCCTCTGTGTCTGTACTGTGCCCCCCCTGCGCTCTTTTGTCCCCATAAAAAAACCTGCTGTGCTAGCTACATGCAGCTTGTCGCTAGCTGGCTGTTTACCTGAATGCTGTCACTCAGCGCTGCTCCCCGCCTGCGTCCCTTCCCTCCAATCAGCTTACAGAGGTGGGGAGGGAAGGGACACAGGCCGAGAGCCTCGATATAGAGGAGGCGGGGGAGCGGCAGGTGACAGGCAACACAAAGGTAAACAGCCAGCTAGCGACAAGCTGCATGTCGCTAGTACAGCGATTTTTTTAATAGGGGACAGCAGACAGCAGGGGGGGCCTGGCGGGGAAAAGTATAGTAAAAGGCTGGTGATAGTATGCAGAACCAGCCTCTGTGTCCTAATAGCGTTCTTAAAACCCACCTCCGGTTCGCTTTAACATAAAAAGTAAAACAGATACTTACCTAAGAAGGGGAAGGCTCTGGGTCCTATAGAGTGTGTCCGTTCCAGCGCTGGATCCCGCGGGAGGCTTCGGAAGTAATCAAGACAGGTGTGCGGACGGGGCAAACATGCTCAGTTGTGCTCGACTCCTGGCTGGGTCGCGCAGCTAATTGAGCCGCCACAGGAGAACGGAGAGGACCAGAGGACGCCGAGGGACCTCACGGACCACGGGGGTCTGGACGAAGCCCCTGGTAAGGTCAGCAAGGCATTTTTTAGGTCTGTTTGGGGTCACTTTAAGAGCCTTTAAAGCTGAACGAATGATCGCATCCGAGAAACCTACTGTGCAGTGAATAGGCACCTCATAGCACAATGTCCACAAAGCATTGCGGGTTATGCTGACGTTATGCGAAAGTGTTGAGTAAATACACCGATAATCAGGGGAAGCAATCCATCTGCTTCTTCTCAAGTGAGGATTTAAGTTCTCACCTTGGTTAATACTGTAGCAGCTCCCCCCCCCCCCCCCCCCCCCCCCCCCTGGGGAAGAAAGCCAGGAGCTGCAATGTGCTGCATTGTTCCAGGCTGCCCATTGTGTCTCGACCTTTTGCACACTTGAAGGAATGTTCGGTATGTCAGATTCTCTTCCCTTCCCCCCCTGAAGGCATCTTGGCCTGGATGGCCGCTCAAGTCTGAGGACAAGATAGTTGGGCCTCCGAATTTTTTTCTTTTCTTTACTTTTTTTTTTTTTTTTTTGTTTCTGCTAAAAAGCAGCCTAAAATAAAAGCTACATTGTCATAAAGCCTAAAGGGTTTCATGGATTTCCTGGGGTCTGAAGGTGAAGAATAGTTCATCCCAGGGAAAGAGAACCTCCAAAGTGTCCTTCGGGGTCAACAATGCTGCACTATTTTAGGAAGTTAAAGGAATAAAGCAAAATGTTAGTCCAAGTGGGAAAATGTTGGTGGGTGGAGGTCCACGAAGGAGTGTGACCGTATGACTGACAATATCTGAATATAGTAGTGGTCAGTGCTCTCGCCTTGCAGCGCTGGGTCCCCGGTTTCAATCCCAGCCAGGGCTATCTGCACAGAGTTAGTATGTTATTCCCATGTCTGTGTGGGTTTCCTCTGGACACTCTGGTTTCCTCCCACATTCCGAATACAATTGGTTTCCTCCTAAAAACTGGCCCTATGATATGATGGACATAGGACTATGATAGGATTAGACTGTGAGCTCCTCTGAGGACAGTCAGTGACATGACTATGTACTCTGTAAAGTGCTGCAGAAGATGTCAGTGCTATATAAATACATAATAATAATATGGTAGGACAGACTATGACTATGGTAGGGATTAGATTGTGAGCTCCTCTGAGGACAGTCAGTGACATGACTATGTACTCTGTAAAGTGCTGCAGAAGGTGTCCGTGCTATATAAATACATAATAATAATATGGTAGGACAGACTATGGCTATGGTAGGATTAGACTGTGAGCTCCTCTGAGGATAGTCCGTGACATGACTATGTACTCTGTAAAGTGCTGCAAAAAAATGTCAGTGCTATAAAAATACATGATATAATAAATAATAATTTTCTCTCTGCAGGAAGTGTGTGCCTGGTTATAAATGTTAATTTGGTAAAATCCAAAATGGAATTCAGCATATAACAGAAATACAAATTACTGACAACAATAGTAGAGGGGAGCATGAGGGCCAAGCCATGGGCAGAGTGCTGGCAGAGCCAAGCCACGGGCAGAGGCAGGGAGCGCTAGCAGGGCTGAGCTATGGGCAGAGGCAGGGAGGGCTGGCAGGGCTGAGCCATGGGAAGAGGCAGGGAGCGCTAGCAGGGCTGAGCCACGGGCAGAGGCAGGGAAGGCTGGCAGGGCTGAGCCACGGGCAGAGGCAGGGAGCGCTGGCAGGGCCAAGCCATGGGCAGAGGCAGGGGGCGCCAAGCTACGGGCAGACGCAGGGAGCGCTGGCAGGGCTGAGCTATGGGCAGAGACAGGGAGCGCTGAGCTATGGGCAGAGGCAGGGAGCGCTGGCAGGACCGAGCTATGGGCAGAGGCAGGGAGGGCTGGCAGGGCCGAGCGATGGGCAGAGGCAGGGAGGGCTGGCAGGGCAGAGGCAGGGAGGGCTGGCAGGGCCGAGCGATGGGCAGAGGCAGAGAGGGCTGGCAGGGCAGAGGCAGGGAGGGCTGGCAGGGCCGAGCGATGGGCAGAGGCAGGGAGGGCTGGCAGGGCAGAGGCAGGGAGGGCTGGCAGGGCCGAGCGATGGGCAGAGGCAGAGAGGGCTGGCAGGGCAGAGGCTGGGAGGGCTGGCAGGGCCGAGCTATGGGCAGAGGCAGGTAGGGCTGGCAGGGCCAAGCAATGGGCCGAGGCAGGGAGGGTTGGAAGGGCCGAGCTATGGGCAGAGGCAGGGAGGGCTGGCAGGGCCGAGCGATGGGCAGAGGCAGAGAGGGCTGGCAGGGCAGAGAGGGCTGGCAGGGCCGAGCGATGGGCAGAGGCAGGGAGGGCTGGCAGGGCCGAGCTATGGGCAGAGGCAGGGAGGGCTGGCAGGGCCGAGCGATGGGCAGAGGCAGAGAGGGCTGGCAGGGCAGAGAGGGCTGGCAGGGCCGAGCTATGGGCAGAGGCAGGGAGGGCTGGCAGGGCCGAGCTATGGGCAGAGGCAGGGAGGGCTGGCAGGGCCGAGCGATGGGCAGAGGCAGGGAGGGCTGGCAGGGCCGAGCGATGGGCAGAGGCAGGGAGGGCTGGCAGGGCAGAGGCAGGGAGGGCTGGCAGGGCCGAGCTATGGGGGGAGACAGGGAGGGCTGGCAGGGCCGAGCTATGGGCAGAGGCAGGGAGGGCTGGCAGTGCCGAGCTATGGGGGGAGGCAGGGAGGGCTGGCAGGGCCGAGCTATGGGCAGAGGCAGGGAGGGCTGGCAGGGCCGAGCTATGGGCAGAGGCAGGGAGGGCTGGCAGGGCCGAGCTATGGGGGGAGACAGGGAGGGCTGGCAGGGCCGAGCTATGGGGGGAGACAGGGAGGGCTGGCAGGGCAGAGGCAGGGAGGGCTGGCAGTGCCGAGCTATGGGGGGAGGCAGGGAGGGCTGGCAGGGCCGAGCTATGGGCAGAGGCAGGGAGGGCTGGCAGGGCCGAGGCAGGGAGGGCTGGCAGGGCCGAGCTATGGGCACAGGCAGGGAGGGCTGGCAGGGCCGAGCTATGGGCAGAGGCAGGGAGGGCTGGCAGGGCCGAGCTATGGGCAGAGGCAGGGAGGGCTGGCAGGGCCAAGCTATGGGCAGAGGCAGGGAGGGCTGGCAGGGCCGAGCTATGGGCAGAGGCAGGGAGGGCTGGCAGGGCCGAGCTATGGGCAGAGGCAGGGAGGGCTGGCAGGGCCGAGCTATGGGCAGAGGCAGGGAGGGCTGGCAGGGCCGAGCTATGGGCAGAGGCAGGGAGGGCTGGCAGGGCCGAGCTATGGGCAGAGGCAGGGAGGGCTGGCAGGGCCGAGCTATGGGCAGAGGCAGGGAGGGCTGGCAGGGCCGAGCTATGGGCAGAGGCAGGGAGCGCTGGTAGAGCCGAGCTATGGGCAGAGGCAGGGAGGGCTGGCAGGGCCGAGCTATGGGCAGAGACAGGGAGGGCTGGTAGGGCAGAGGCAGGGAGGGCTGGCAGTGCCGAGCTAGGGGGGGAGGCAGGGAGGGCTGGCAGGGCCGAGCTATAGGCAGAGGCAGGGAGGGCTGGCAGGGCCGAGGCAGGGAGGGCTGGCAGGGCCGAGCTATGGGCAGAGGCAGGGAGGGCTGGCAGGGCCGAGCTATGGGCAGAGGCAGGGAGGGCTGGCAGGGCCGAGCTATGGGCAGAGGCAGGGAGGGCTGGCAGGGCCGAGCTATGGGCAGAGGCAGGGAGGGCTGGCAGGGCCGAGCTATGGGCAGAGGCAGGGAGGGCTGGCACGGCCGAGCTATGGGCAGAGGCAGGAGCGCTGGTAAAGCCGAGCTATGGGCAGAGGCAGGGAGGGCTGGCAGGGCCGAGCTATGGGCAGAGACAGGGAGGGCTGGCAGGGCCGAGCTGTGGGCAGAGGCAGGGAGGGCTGGCAGTGCCGAGCTATGGGGGGAGGCAGGGAGGGCTGGCAGGGCCGAGCTATGGGCAGAGGCAGGGAGGGCTGGCAGGGCAGAGGCAGGGAGGGCTGGCAGGGCCGAGCTATGGGCAGAGGCAGGGAGGGCTGGCAGGGCCAAGCTATGGGCAGAGGCAGGGAGGGCCAGCAGGGCCGAGCTATGGGCAGAGGCAGGGAGGGCTGGCAGGGCCGAGCTATGGGCAGAGGCAGGGAGGGCTGGCAGGGCCGAGCTATGGGCAGAGGCAGGGAGGGCTGGCAGGGCCGAGCTATGGACAGAGGCAGGGAGGGCTGGCAGTGCAGAGGCAGGGAGGGCTGGCAGGGCCGAGCTATGGGCAGAGGCAGGGAGGGCTGAGCTATGGGCAGAGGCAGGGAGCGCTGGCAGGGCTGAGCCTTGGGCAGAGGCAGGGAACGCCAAGCCATGGGCAAAGGCAGGGAGCTCTGGCAGGGCCGAGCTATGGGCAGAGGCAGGGAGTTCTGGCAGGGCCGAGCCATGGGCAGAGGCAAGGAGCGCCAAGCCATGGGCAAAGGCAGGGCGCTCTGGCAGGGCCGAGCTATGGGCAGAGGCAGGGAGGGCTGAGCCATGGGCTTAGGCAGGGAGGGCTGGCAGGGCTGAGCCATGGGCAAAGGCACGGCGCTCTGGCAGGGCCGAGCTATGGGCAGAGGCAGGGAGGGCTGGCAGGGCCAAGCAATGGGCCGAGGCAGGGAGGGCTGGCAGGGCCAAGCAATGGGCAGAGGCAGGGAGGGTCGAGCTATGGGCAGAGGCAGGGAGGGCTGGCAGGGTGTCAGAGGGCTCATTCTGTCCTCTGTCCTTTTTATCTCTGGACTTCAAAGGGGAGCTGAGGGAAGAAGGTTACTTCAAAGTGAGAGGTTTTCAATAAGGGTCTCCCCGACCCCCACCCCCAACTCTGTCAAAAGAATTCCTTCCAATACTTCAGATGCTTCTCTTTTCTTTATAGGGTTAGGAGGATGTCAGGGATGCTGGCCCACTGGCCTCTGCTAATAAGTCACGTAGGTACGGTCCAGGAATGCCGGAAGTATAAGAAGCGTGTCTGTCACACATACCCCAGAGAGAATTATTATTGTGGACTTCTAAAGCTCCAACATATTCTGTGAACAGGGACGTAATTAGAAATCACTGCTCCCCCCCCCTCCCGCAATAACCGAACTAATATTAATTTGGCTGGTGCACACTTGAATGTGTTTTCCCATGCAGATAAACACAGGCAGTAGTGAAGCACTGCATTTTCTCTACCAATCACATTAGCTTCTGTGGTAAAACATGAAAACATGCACGTTTTCACACATACAGACACAAATGGTGTACAGAAAACCGACAGACGAGTGTGCTCCCAGCCTCAGCTTATTACGCTCACTCTGTCCATCTCTGATGGAGCAGAACTGGCTCTGCAGACCAGGGCCGGGCCGAGGCATAGGCTGGAAAGGCTCCAGCCTCAGGGCGCAGTGTAGGAGGGGGCGCACAATTGATTCAGCTGTCAATCTTTTTGTGTTTGAGGCAGAAATAAATAAGAAAAGGGGATACATAGCAGTGACTGCAAGCCAGATAACTAGATATTAAGGTGTTGGGGACGTTGTGGGCCCTGTGGCCCTCTTAGTCTAATAGCAATCAGTGTGTGACAGCTGGGGTGGGACGGATGGAGGGGCGCACTTTGGTGTCTCAGTCTTGGGTGCTGGAGGACCTTGTCCCAGCTCTGCTGCAGACTCCTCAAGCATCACTACAGTACACAGCACTTGGGGAGCAGTAGAGCGGTTGGGGGCTGGGCACTGTACAAAGAGCCTGCTGCACACTGTATAGGGACGGTCTACAAAACTTTGTATGATTCCTTATCAGTGGCTGAGCAGATGCAGTCATTGGAACAATTGTGCAGATAACATTTTTTTCTCTCCTTGCCTTAAGGTAGCCATACACAGATTCGACCAACAGATAGATCCCTCTCTGATCGAATCTGATCAGAGAGGAATCGTATGGCTGCCTTTACTGCAAACAGATTGTGAATATCGATTTCAGCCTGAAACCGTTCACAATCTGTGGTGGTGGTGGTGCTGCAGCCGCCGGTCCCCCCCCCCCCCCCCATACATTACCTGCTCCGCCGGCGCGACTCCCCCCGGTTTCCGATGTCTTCTCCGCTCTGGTCTGGTCTCCGGCATGCTTCCCTTCTTCACTGTCTGGGGGAAGTTTAAACAGTAGAGCGCCCTCTGCTGTTTAAACTTCCTGCCGGGACAGAAAGAAGCGAAGCCTGCTGGATCCGGAGCCCAGCGCGGAGACGGAGCAGCGGTGACCGGGGGGATACGCACCGGCTGGATCAGGTAATGTATCAAGCTGTATCGCATCGGTCGTCGGGCACTCGAACGCCGCTAGCGACGCGCTCCCTACCCGCGGGCGATCGACGGTAATTTCCCGCACGGAGCGATCGACGGGACCGATCTATTTCGGGACGAAACAGATCGAAATTTAGCGGTAATGTTAACGATTTGACAGCAGATTCGATCCCAGTGATCGAATCTGCTGTCGATCGGTGGGGAATCGGCCCAGTGTATGGCCAGCTTTAGTTCTCAGTCTATCAGGACGGGGCCCCCTGTGGCTTCTGGGTCCCCCTGCAGCTGCCTCATTTGCAGGGTATACGGTTACGTCCCTATCCATGACAGGCAGCCTACTGGGCCAAAGTGTGGGGATCTCATCCTACAAAGTAAATCAACCCCCAAGTCAGCTAGCTAATTGTACAAGCTGTTAGTTGGCATTTCTCCTGTCTGGCTCTCAGGGAAATTGCTGATGTTGCTGAAACCCAAGAGAAGCTGAAGACCTGTCTGACACTTCCGCTGCCCACAGTATCAATTGTATACACATAACCATGGCAACAGGGACATGAGCCCTCTGCTGCGCATGCGCAGTGTCTCAGTTTGAAACATATTGTATTGCTCTCAGGGAAATACATTTTAAAATATGTGGCGTTTATGGTTCTCTAAGCCAAAAAGGTTCCTGACCCCGGATCTAAAGGAATAGGGAGAAATCAAGAGCAGTGGCAAAGCAATAGGGGGTGCAGAAGTAGCGACCGCATCAGAGCCTTTGGGTCAGAGGGGCCCCGAGGGGCCCTCCCTCAAGCACAATATTAGCTTTCTATTGGTCCTGTGCTGGTAATAATCACTTCTACAGATGCTATAAACAGTAGTAATCATTAAACTGTTTCCCATCCCCTTCTTGCACCTCTGATACTGTAGAAATCCTGGGCAGGTTTTGATGCGCGGTATCAATTGTTATGTATAGAGTGCTTGGGGGGCCCCATGGCTCCTTAGTTACGCCACTGAACAAGAGGCGGGGTAATGTATAATATATATACCTAGAGGCAGTGCCTTTTTAAAGTTCTATTTAGTAAGGAGTACAACTTGGCCAGAGGTCGAAGGGGAATGGCCTAAGTTAGAGCATATGCTTGTTGGAAAAAGTGAAATTTGAGGGATCACTTAAAGATTTCAAAGCTTGGAGAGGTTTTTGGAAGGGGATTCCAGAGGAGGGGTGAGGCACGTGAGAGATCTGGTATAAGTAAATGTGAGGAGGTGATTCTAGAGGAGGACTGAAGAAGCTCATGTGCAGATGTGAGATTGCGGTTGGGTTGGTATCTGGAAACTAGTGAAGAGATGTACAGGGGAGAGAGATTGTGGAGAGCTTTGTAGGTTATGCTAGCTACACACTATGAGATTTTCTGGGAGATTTCCTGTCAGACCAATTATTTCCAAACATGTCCGATCTGATTTCTAATCGTTTTCCGATCGATTTCCAGTTCTAGTGAACAGAAACCAGTCGGAAAGCGATCGGAAATCAGATCGGACATGTTGGAAATAATTGGTCTGACAGGAAATCTCCCAGAAAATCTCATAGTGTGTACCTAGCATTAGGGTTAAAGGACAACTGTAACAAGAGGTATATGGAGGCTGCCATATTTATTTCCTTTTAAACAATACCAGTTGCCTGGCCACCCCGCTGTTCTTCTGCCTCTAATACTTTTAGCCATAGACCCTGAACAAGCATGCAGCAGATCAGGTGTTTCTGACATTATTGTCAGATCTAGAAAAAAAGGAAAAAGAAAACAAACATGGCAGCCTCCATAGTCTTCTCACTTCAGTTGCCCTTTAAGCAAGAGAGATATGGAGGCTGCCATTTTACTTCCTTTAAACCTCCCTGGTGGTCAATTCAATCTGCCAGGGAGGCAGCGCAGCACTATTGTTTTTTTTTTAAAATCATGTAGCTAAGCCTAGAGCTAGCTACATGATAGCCGCAGAGCAGCGGCATCCCTCTACCCTCTCCGATCGCCTCCGGCGATCAGGCCCGTCAGGAAATGCTGTTCTGAAAGGGATTTCCATGAGGGCTTCCCCCGTCGCCATGGCGATGGGCGCAATGACGTCAGAGGGAGTCCCGATCCACCCCTCAGCGCTGCCTGGCACTGATTGGCCAGACAGCGCACAGGGTCTCGGGGGGGGGGGGGGGCACCCTCTGACGTGGCGGGTAGCGGCGAATCGGCGGCGAGCGGCGCAATCGAAGGTATGAAAAAAAATTATGCAAATTGGCCCAGCGGGGCCTGAGAAATCCTCCTGCGCGGCTTACCCAGTGTCCAGCACGGGGTTACCGCTAAGGAGGTTATGCAATACTATTTGCCTGGCCACCCCGCTGTTCTTCTGCCTCTAATACATTTAGCCATAGTCCCTGAACAAGCATGCAGCAGATCAGGTGTTTCTGACATTATTGTCAGATCTGACAAGACTAGCTGCATGCTTGTTTCTGGTCAGTGATTCAGACACTACTGCAGCCAAATAGATCAGCAGGCGCTGCCAGGCATGTACTAATATTTTAGGATATTCCCATGCGTTAAGCATGTACAGTTTTCTGTACATATCTCTTTTCATCATATTTCATTTCATTACATGATCATGGCTGGACTATTCCAATGCCGTTTATGCAGACTTTCCAAATAAAGATCTGCCCCACCTGCAGCTTGCACAAAATTCTTCCTCTATAAGATTGCGCCTGCGCAGAAGCATGGACTCGCTCAATATGAGCAGCTCAGTGCAGGCGCAGTATGGCTGAGCTCGTACACACCACAGAGTGCAGGCATGAGCACATATCAGACCAGCACTTGTTGGATATGTTCTGGGGGTCCGCGTGCGACACTAGAGGTGGGAGGCACCAGACAATGGATTGGGAAACCGCACAGCGATGCCTCTTGATGAATGAGGTTCCCCAATCCATCTTCCTGCCCGCGGGCACATGTCACAGCACACAACGAACGCGAACGTGTGTTCAAATGATCGCTGTAGTTTAAACAGGAGTCGTCAGCGATCTTAAAGATCCAATCTAC
Source organism: Hyperolius riggenbachi (assembly GCF_040937935.1). Taxonomy (NCBI): domain Eukaryota; kingdom Metazoa; phylum Chordata; class Amphibia; order Anura; family Hyperoliidae; genus Hyperolius; species Hyperolius riggenbachi. The sequence goes on from NC_090653.1 coordinate 276,792,754, forward strand.
CTTGATGGTCATTATAGCCGCGCATCATAAAGCGCCATTTGCCTAATCGCGCACTTGTACCCTCCTCACTAGATCACGGAAATGATTGCTCACTACTCAAAAAAACGCCGATCGCCAGAAGAATCTCGCAGTGGGTACGCCTTTAGCTAAGTATCTAGCTATACTCGTACATAAACAATCTCAGTATTCCATGTTTTGGTCTCCCTGACACAGTAGTGCTAATTAGAAATAATGACAGTACACTAACTGAACAGCATAGTCTTTGAAAATAATTATAACTTAATCTGCAATATCCGTTACCCTTGCTGCTTTGAAAGATTGCAAAAATACACGGTTCTGCTCCTGTAATTGCTACTGTGCCACGAATCTGAAGGGAACTTAAACCGGACCTGAACTCTTGCACAGGACAGAAGGAAAACAGAGAGGAATGCCCCATGTATGTATTTAGAGAGTTTAGCCTGTCTAATCCCCCTTCATCTGTGCCTAATCACCACTGTAATTTGTTTCAGCTCAAGAATCTCGTAAGCTTCAGCAGAGCAGCTAATTTGTAAACATGGGATGTTAACACTACGCCTGCTTCCATGAAAGCAGGAAGGCGACACACTGCAGAGTTATTGCAGGATCTGTATCAGGTATAACAAAGAAATGTTTTTCTGTAAAGGTTATTATGCTGTTGCTTATCTTTTAGAGCAGAGAGGAAGTTCTGAGTTCAGGTCCACTTTCACTACCTAAAGACCGTCTAACGCCGATTGGCGTCAAGTCCTGGGGCGGGGATTTGCAGGGGATTGCGCGCACATCTCAGTATGAATGACGGAACTCCGCTCCGCCATCCCCCTCCCAGCGTTGATCACCGCTAGGAGACTGATAGACTGTGAAACGTCGTCTTTTATAGCGGTACAGCGCTGCGATCTATGGCAGCGCTGTACTGGGGACAGCTGTGTGCCACGGCTGTCCCCTGGGAGAGATGATAGTGATCGGCTGTCATAAGCTGAAGCCCATGACAGCCGATCACGCTGATTGGCTGGTGGGGAGAGGAAGGGAGGGGAGAATGAAAAAAATAAAAAAAAGGGAAATTTATAAAAAAATAAGTAAATATTTGTATAAAAAAAATAACATTGGGGGAGCGATCAGATAGCTCTGTTGGTGGGGAGAAAAGGGGATCACTTGTGTGCTGAGTTATACGGCCCTGCAGCAAGGCCTTAAAGCTGCAGTGGCCCATTTTGTAAAAAATGGCCTGGTCTTTAGGGGGGTTTGAGCCCATGGTCCTCCAGTGGTTAAAGGACCACTGTAGTGAAAAACTATAAGATTTCAAAATCCATGTGTACACCTACATAAATGATGGCAATTTGTCCCAGAGAGAAATGCACTGTAAATTACTTTTTTTTCTCCCTTTATATCACTGTCATTAATTTTACACATGGTGCGGTGTGACTGTCTTGCGGCTGGACAGCAGACTACATCAACAAGCTAATATGCATAGCTCCGCCCCCCTGGAACAGTGACGTGACTAATGTATACCTATGGGCTCATTCCCACTGCAGCGTTTGTGATTTGCATAAATTCCAAACTCGCTGAATGCAGCATTTCAGGGGTGATTGCGATGTGATTCTCGTTCTATTAAACGGTAATAACAAATCGCGGTAACACGAAACACACTCTCAGTGCGACTAGCCCTAAGAAGGTGGCCTTCACTGCTGCGAGCATTGCCGGTGATTTGTGCTGGTTGGTTGGGACTGCTGGTTAGTGGAGTTCCGGATAACCGGGATTAATTCAGTTTCCAGACCATTGAATCCTCAAGCAATTATTCTTTAACCCGGGGCTTAAAACAGAGACAAGTCCATTCCCACAGAATTCAGCACCCAGTCAGTACAATTTAGTTGCCAACAGGCACTTTTATGGATGAAGCTTTGAAACGTCTCCAGTCACACTGTCTCTACCTGGCATTTTAGTTTTAACAGTATTATAGGAAGTTAAAGAGAAACTGTAACCAAGAATTAAACTTCATTCCAATCAGTAGCTGATACCCCCTTTCCCAGGAGAAATCTTTATCTTTTCACTATCAGATCATCAGGGGGGTCTGTATGGCTGATATTCTGGTGAAACCCCTCCCACAGTATTATTTTCTGTGTCTGTGAACCTCATTGCATTGTGGGAAATAACAGCTGTTTCCAACTGCCAAAAAAGCAAGCAGCATCTCTTTCCACGGACATCACCTGCCAGCAGTAAAAATGTCACCATGTGATAAATGTCAGAATGTAAATCGGGGAGAGGAAAGATTTTACAATGGGCAAACACTGACTAAATCATTTATACATAATTATTGTAAAAATGAAGCAGTTTTTTTTATTACATTATTTTCACTGGAGTTCCTCTTTAACCACCCTGGCGTTCTGATTAAATCGCCAGGGTGGCTGCGGGAGGGTTTTTTTTAAATAAAAAAAAAACTATTTCATGCAGCCAACTGAAAGTTGGCTGCATGAAAGCCCACTAGAGGGCGCTCCGGAGGCGATCTTCCGATCGCCTCCGGCGCCCAGAATAAACAAGGAAGGCCGCAATGAGCGGCCTTCCTTGTTTTGCTTATATCGTCGCCATAGCGACGAGTGGAGTGACGTCATCGACGTCAGCCGACGTCCTGACGTCAGCCGCCTCCGATCCAGCCCTTAGCGCTGGCCGGAACTTTTTGTTCCGGCTACGCTGGGCTCAGGCGGCTGGGGGGACCCTCTTTCGCCGCTGCTCGCGGCGAATCGCCGCAGAGCGGCGGCGATCAGGCAGCACACGCGGCTGGCAAAGTGCCGGCTGCGTGTGCTGCTTTTTATTTCATTCAAATCGGCCCAGCAGGGCCTGAGCGGCAGCCGCTGGCGGTGTTGGACGAGCTGAGCTCGTCCAGACCGCTCAGCTGGTTAATAAAGTAGTATCAAAGGGAACCTGAAATGTGGCCACAACAAAAAAATATACACACTTAGGGCTTCCTCCTGCCCTCGCCAGCCTGATCACTCTCACACCATCCTCTTCTGACTCTCCGTTCGCCCGCAACTGGCCCTGGAAAATTCTCTAGTTGGGGCCAGTCAGCGCAGGCTCTGTCCAGCCTGGCGCACTCCCCTGTCTCGCTCCCGTTGCCGGGAGCATCTGAATGAACTCTCCCAGCGGCGTGAATGCAGCAAGAGCGCATGGCCAGGCCGCACATGCGCAGTCGGCCCCGGATCGGAGGGCTTGCGGGCGAACGGGGAGTCAGAAGAGGACTGCGTGGGAGTGATCAGGCCGGAGGGGACTGGAGGAAGCCCCGGGTATGTATATTTTTTTGTTGTGGCCCCATCTCAAGTTCTCTTTAAGATGTGATAAGCATCCCAAGCAGGGGAGTCTAATATAAAAACATCAGATCACAGTGACTTTCCGAATCTTTACAAGTTTGTAGGCATTAAATAGAAAAATATGGGTATGACCAGCTCTCGGATCTGTTGTTTTCCAACCACCACATTACCCAGGAGCCCCAGGTATTATTGAATTCCTGGACGTTCTCCTGAATTTGCGGACAAATGTTCCGCTAGCATAGTATCTGAAGATCAAAAACTTGATCAGGATAAAGATGCAAGGAGTAACAATTTCTATTGAGAACTCGTTTAGCGTTAGAGGCCACATGCTGGTGGGATACTTCACCTTTTAGGATTTATCACTTAACAGAAAAATGCAAGGGTAGAACGGGATGTTGAATGAAATGACCATACAGATCCTGGACCATATATTACGCCAGTAGGACCGAGCTCTAGGACATGTCCACCAAGCTTGCCACAGAATGCCTCTACTGCTGCACCCACTAAAACATGAGGAGGATTTTGTGTTATCAATTTTGGATAGCATGCCGGGCGTAATAAACCTGGTGCATCCATGGTGAAGAGGTATCTTGTGGATTATGTCACCTTTTGTACCTCATGTCCCTTTGTACCTCTTGTGTCCTCCTCTGTCCAACTTGTGTCCTGTGTCCACCTCTGTTCTTGTGTCCTCTATGCCCTTTTGTGTCCCCATGTCTTCCTCTGCATGGTCACAGTACAGGGAGTCCCCGATATTGCGGCGGGTTGGAGGTTTGGATTGGCAGGCAAATTCACAAGTCAGGAACTCCCTGCATTTAGACTATAATTGCAAACGAGAAGGATCCGCAAACCAGGCAAGGTGGGTAAAAAAAGTTGGTATTCTTTATTGATAACTCCACATCACAGAGGACAATAAAATCACCGCAGCAACTGACGCGTATCGGGCCTACAATCTGCCCTTAGCCATAGTTAACCGTAGTTAACTATGACTAAGGGCAGATTGTAGGTCCGATACGCGTCAGTTGATCCTGTGGTTTTATTGTCCTCTGTTATGTGGAGTTATCAATAAAGAATACCAACTTTTTTACCCACCTTGCCTGGTTTGCGGATCCTTCTCGTTTGCAATTATGGTATACCTCCCAACTTTTTGAGATGAGAAAAAGGGACACTTAAGCCATGCCCCTGCCAAACCCCTGGCCACGCCCTCACCACGCCTCTAGTCACGCATACCATAAAGATTTCATAAGAAACCATTCAAACCACACTGGTCCTTTATATCCTGGTTCATTTTCCTTCATAGTAACATTTTAAAATTAGTAATATATCAATTTAAAGGTTGGAAATAAAGTTTAGAGTCATTCAAACAAATTTTTTAGTATATAAATATATATATTTACATAGAAAGAGGGACAAAGTCCTGAAAGAGGGACAAATGAGGGTGAAAGAGGGACGGAGGGACAGGGCTCCCAAAAAGGGTCTGTCCCTCTGAAAAAGGGACAGTTGGGAGCTATGATTATGGATTGGCATGGCTGACCAGATCCTGCACCGGCTGGTAAGGGTTAATGGGAGTTTCAGAGCGTTTTTGAACTTTATCCTTGCCATTTGGACTATAAGACGCAGTGACTTTTTTTCCCCCACTTTTGGGGGAGAAAAAGAGAGTAAAAGTCCAAAAAAATACAGTACTTACTATTTTTTGCTACCCGGCATTTTAAATACTATTAAACATATTTTTAGGGTAGAGAAGTTCACTTAAGAGAACTTTTGGCCACTTTTTGGCCTGACGAGTTAAATTATGAGAAAACAAATCTCACGGGTGTCCCACACATTTATCAAAGCCACTATCTGCAACGGGGCCCCCGGCTGCCTCCTCGTTACCTCAGAAGGGGTATGTCTTCAGGGCGGCTCGTAACCCAGCCAATTACAGCAGGTTAATTGCCTATTTAACTGTTAGTTCTTCATTATTTGGTGTATTTTCCAGTACTGACCTCGAAAAGACCTCATTAAGGTATGCAACAGATCTACAAAGCCAGGATGAGGAAGTTGTGGTGGACATTAAGAGGGTTCAAAAGGTTTATACAATCAGGCTAATCTTTCTCTTCATATTAGAAGTCCAAGAGAGACCTAAAAAGGTGGCCACACACCATACAATTAAAAGATCCAATTTTTCACCAATTCGATCATTACGATCAGTTGTCCCGAAAAATTCAGAGTTTTTCTTTGTTTTCGATCAAGAAATCCGATTTCCCGGTTTTTCAGATTTTTGGAGATTGGACATGTTAGAACTTTTAGACCAACTTGATCAAGAATTGTATGGTGTGTGATGGATTGTCAATTACTTGATGTACAGCTCCAACCAATTTTTTCTGAGCTTTCAATTATTTTATTCATGATTGGGGAAAAATTAAAAATAGGTGTGTGGTACATTAGTCAGATTTTTGAATTGTTACAAACAGTCAGAAAAATTGATTGCCATTCTTGAATTGAACAGAGATTAAAAAAAATTTGTATGGGGTGTGGCCAACTTAAAGCTTGCCATACACAGATTGCCACCAGATATGGCAAAGGGATCGATTCCTCTGATTGCAATCAATTCAGAGAGGAATCGGACTAGCAGAAAACAAAAAAACACAGGGACACCGGGAGCCCAATATCGTGTAATAACGTCACAATATCTGGTCGATTGTATATAATGTTATACTCACAATTGTGGGTTGCTTATGAAGGCAACCACTGTCAATACATGTGGAGAAGAACCGTCTCCACTCGGCCTCGTCGGTCGCTGCTCCCGAAAACAATGCGCCCTATGTGTCTATAGTGGCGCAACCCCTAACTAGTAGGGTAAGATACTAGCAATACACACTGTAGGAGGAGCCCATAAGCATAGCTCCCAACTGTCCCTCTTTTGACAGTCCCTCTTTGGGAGTCCTGTCCCTCTGTTCCTCCTCATTTGTCCCTCTTTCAGGACTTTTTTCAAGATTTTTCTTATGAAATCTTTATGGTATACGTGACTAGGGGTGTGACGGGGCGTAATCAGGGGTGTGGCTTAAGTGTCCCTCGTTCTCATCTCAAAAAGTTGGGAGGTATGCATAAGGTTTCAAACATATAATATATAAGTTCCAATTCACTAAGGTTCACTAAGAGTATTGGGTCTTACCTGATATGAAGACTCAGACAGAGATATAAGTTACCAATTCATTTCGCACCCGGACACCGCAAGGCCCCGTTCACACTTAGTTGGTGTGCGTTAGTACGCGTTAGAACGCGGTTTTTCCATAGCAGTGCATTGGGAAGAGGATTTCAGTTAAAACGCGTTAAGTGTAAAAGAGGCCATAGGAAAACATGGGCTTTACTTTGAAAATCCGTTTTCTTTAAGTTATAACTGAGAGCAACTGATTAAGTGTAAAAGGGCTGTAACACATTTTGCCTCGCAGGATGTTACACACCTGGCTGCTAGTCGGTAGTTGCGAGTTTACATTTTACTACTTCTCAGTACGATGACCGGTTCCTCCTGAATGAACAGGACCCGCTCTAGCATTTGGTCTATTTAATAGTTTACACCATTGTGAGGGGCGGGCAATGAAAGAAGTGAGGGGAGATTACTTTCTGATCACACGTCTTATAAACGAGGCCAGTGAGGAGGGTCTAATCCAACACTGCAGTGCTTGCTAATTCCAGCATTCGATGATCATTGCACATTCTACGTATAAAGCTATGGTAGGCTAAAAGATTGTTTTTTTTGTGTATATATGCTGCACTAAGGAAGATACTGCTTGCTTGGCATTTGGCAACAGCCATTATTTCCTACAATGCAAAGAGGTTCACAGACAGGAAACGGTCATGGCCATGGTCCTGACATCACACTGTGGGAGGGGTTTCCCTACAATATCAGCCATACAGACCCCCCTGATGATCTATTCGAGAAAAGGTAAAGATTTTTCATGGGAAAGGGGGTATCGGATACTGACTGTGATGAAGTTCAACCCTGAGTAAAAGTTACTCTTAAATATCCACATATCACGTTATTTTGTAATTTGATTTTATTAACAATTTGTGAGGAAACGCGGAAAAGCCGCCGTCAGTACTCAGAGTGAGGCGGCTGTTTCCGCATCCAACATGGCGGCACAACGCGGAGAAACCGCCGCATGCCGCATAGGCACAGCGGTGGAGTCCGCGTTGGATGCTGCAGATTGCGCGCATGACAATGTTAATGACAGTGTGGTTTGACGCGGGGAGGCCGCCGCTTGCTTGGAGAGCAGCGCGGCGGGTCCCGCGCCCGAGTCAGCAGATACATTGCAAAACATGTCTGGTGTGGCTGGGACTGATAGTCCACACAGGTTTAGAAGGACGCGCGCGCGCTGAGAGGCAGAGCTTATATGACAGCCATAGAAGAGTCAGCTGACCAAGCTGGTCAGCTGACATTTTCACCAGTTCTCATTGGTCCAGCACTTAGGGGTGGCGCTGGAGAGCGCTATAGTATATATACTGGGTGCTGGTCATTTCTCTGGTGTCTGCCGTTGCGATCACTACGTGGTAGCACTCAGACCTTGTCTGTATCTGTGTTCTAGATCAGTTTCCAAAGGTGTTGATGATCACGGAGCTCACACCTTAGCTTAGGAATATTGTATTGTATTATTTGTTATGACCTTCTGCCTGCCTGACCATTCCTCTGATTTCTGATTCTGTATCTTGCTATTCTGATATCCTGTTGCCAAACTCTGCTTGTTACTGGACTCTGTATCTGCCTCCTGATTCTGTACCTTGCTATTCTGATACTCGGTTGCCAAACTCTGCCTGTCCATTGGATTACGTATCTGTCTCCTGAATCTGTATCTTATCTGTCTGTGTGTTAACGACCTGGCTTGCCCGACCTCGAGAACTGGCCTTATTGTTAGAGGCAGTTCCCAGACCTGTTAGTGACACTCTCACTGGTGTCACTCACTCTCTGTCCTTCCTACTCTCAGCCTAGCTCCTCCCCCGGGAGAGTCTAGGCCAGGCTTTCTCAACCAGGGCTCCCTGGAACCCCAGGGTTCCTTGAGTACTCTGCAGGGGTTCCTTTGCATTTTCCCCCATCGTGGGGATGTATAATGGAGCTCACTATAATAGGTGGTACTGTAACAAGAAGCACTAAATTAGGGGCTTAGGAGACAGTATAATGAGTGGCAGTGTAATAGGGGGTAGTGAAATAAATAGCTACACATACTTTTAAAGACCATTACGTACTGCAAAATAAATGCGGAGGTTCCTCGAGATCAAAAAATAGTTTGCAGGGGTTCCTTGAGATCCAAAAGCTATTTACAGGGTTCCTCCAGGGTAGAAAGGTTGAGAAAGGCTGGTCTAGGCTAACGGAAGGAACGTACTTCTGTGCAGTATTCTTTACTGCTTCTGTACCTAGTTCTGAGGTACAGTCCTCAAAGTATTACTGTCGCACCTAACACTCTCTTGTCTCAGGTGTCCAGAGGTTAGAAGATATATCTGATTATCGGTGATACTGCAGATCATCAAGCGGGTATATTCTGCATTCTCGGTGATACTGCAGATCACCGGTAATCAGACCCTCTCTGTGTTACACCGATCGTTACACAATTATATTTTTAGTCCGCAGCCAGCTATGAATTCAGAAACATGGCAGACGAAAGGACTACTCGCAACCATGACAGTATGCCCGGTTTGGTAAACAGCACTGTAAACACACCCAGTTACCACTTTCTATTCAGGTGCTCAATCAGCTTTAGTAGCTGAAACGGCTGTTATCTGGCACCACGACACAGACAGTTCTGTTATATTTCCTGACACTTGATTACTGGTTACGATGAAGGCAGCCGGCGTTCCCACGCTTTCCTGTGGGCCTCAGTAATGTAACTCATACCTTCGGACGTGATGACTCCACAGTAGTACTGACACACCAGCTGGCTGCTTTGAATGATGGCTGAAGTATGTGAGCAATGTAGTTATTAGAAGACAGCAAGTAACTTTCAACAGATTCACTCTCACCTGGCTGGTTAGCAGTAACAGGTAAGTCTTGACTAGCAGAATGAAGAACATTTTTACTAACCACTAAACTAGTTTTACCGTATTTTTTTTTTCATTTTTTTAACCAGAGTTCTCCAAACCAGGAGCGGACTGACCATTAGGGTACTCAGGCATGGACCAAGGGCCCGTGGTCAGTAGGGGGCCCGCCCCTGGTGCGCACAATTAAGAGGCAGGGAGAGGGGGCGCAGCGGCGGGGGGTGCGGGAAGAGTAGTTACAACTCTCACAGGCATCCATCGCGTTGGTAACAGCACCTCCCTGTGATGACGTCACCACATGTCCTCCCAGGGGGCGCTGTTACCAATGCGACAGCCGCCGGGAGAGGAAGCAGATAGAGGGTGTGGCAAAAGGCGAGTCGTAACTAATATGTCCATCCCCCCCCGCGGGGTACCTACCTATGTAACCTATACTGGAGGCACCTACCTAACCTATACTGCGGGCACCTACCTACCTAACCTATACTGTGGGCACCTACCTCTCTAACTTATACTGGAGGCATCTACCTAACCTATACTGCGGGCACCTATCTATCTAACTTATACTGGAGGCACCTACCTAACCTATACTGCGGGCACCTACCTATCTAACCTATACTGGAGGCACCTAAGTAACCTATACTGCTGGCACCTACCTAATTAACCTATACTGGAGGCACGTACCTATCTAATCTATACTGAGAGCACCTACCTTTCTAACCTATACTGCAGGCACCTACATGTGTAACCTATACTGGGGGCACCTACCTATCTAACCTACACTGCGGGCACGTACCCATCTAACCTATACTGGGGGGCACCTACATGTGTAACCTATACTGGGGGCACCTACCTATCTAACCTACACTGCGGGCACCTACCTATCTAACCTATACTGGAGGCACGTACCTATCTAACCTATACTGGGGGGCACCTACCTATCTAACCTATACTGGGGGCACCTACCTATCTAACCTATACTGGGGGGCACCTACCTATCTAACCTATACTGGGGGCACCTACCTATCTAACCTATACTGGGGGCACCTACCTATCTAACCTATACTGGGGGAACCTACCTATCTAACCTATACTGGAGGCACGTACCTATCTAACCTATACTGGGGAGCACCTACCTATCCAACCTATACTGCAGGCACCTACATGTCTAACCTATACTGGAGGCACCTACCTATCTAACCTATATTCGGGGCACCTACCTATCTAAACTATACTGCGGGCACCTACCTATCTAACCTATACTGCGGGCACTTACCTATCTAACCTATACTGCGGGCACCTACCTATCTAACCTATACTGCGGGCACCTACCTATCTAACCTATACTGCGGGCACCTACCTATCTAACCTATACTGCGGCCACCTACCTATCTAACCTATACTGGAGGCACCTACCTATCTAACCTATACTGCAGGTCAACTGTACTGGCTACCTATATTGGTGGCAGCTATGCCTCCGCTGCACAAGTGGGTGTGGATTGCAGGTGTACGGGGCCCCATAATCTCCTATTGCCCGGGGGCCCCATGACTTGTCAGTTTGCGCCTGCTCCAAACTTGTTTGTTTCAGCAGAATGGAGCTGCTGACTTTAGGAAAAAGTCGCCCTGTGTAATACAATGTAACTATGGAAAGATGGATATCATTTTAAAGCTCTCTTTCTCCTCTTTCTGATGACACATAAATCGTCGCCCTACGCCTTTTAGTTTTCTCTATTTTTACGATCGGCCGCTGCAATTTTGATCGCGAAAATAGCGAAAACTAAAAGGCATAGGGCGGCGGCTTATATATCATTGGAAAAAGCAGAAAGAGAGCTTTAAAATGATATGCATCTTTCCATAGTGTCTGCACTGCTCAGAGTCCCTTTAAAAAAAAGTGGGAATTGTTAAAAGTTTGCAACTCACACCTGGGTCATATCAGAACATATTGAGATGACTAAGTAGACAAACACGCAGCAAACAAAGTGAGAACTATTTTTTGGTAATAAATCCAGATAAGTCCTGGGTTTAGTAGTGAGAAATTCTTGCTGTGGGCGCGGCGTGCTACTGCGAGAGACACAAACTCTATTCCATGACCTTTCGTCAGTCTTTGCTACGATTGGCTATGACCCAGACAAGGGTGAAGTCCTTTGTCACCTCCGTAGCATGTAAGGGAAAAAGAAAAAAGTAACCAACGCTGTCAAGTGTTCCCCAACCTCAGTAAACCTGCCCATAATTGCTTGAGATAACCACTGCTGACTGATCTCTGCACAATATATCACAGCTGGGGGTCACTCTGTCCCCCGTATCACAGCTGGGGGTCACTCTGCCCCCCGTATCACAGCAGGGGGACACTCTGCCCCCCGTATCACAGCAGGGGGTCACTCTGCCCCCCGTATCACAGCAGGGGGTCACTCTGCCCCCCATATCACAGCAGGGGGTCACTCTGCCCCCCATATCACAGCAGGGGGTCACTCTGCCCCCCATATCACAGCAGGGGGTCACTCTGCCCCCCATATCACAGCAGGGGGTCACTCTGCCCCCCCATATCACAGCAGGGGGTCACTCTGCCCCCCATATCACAGCAGGGGGTCACTCTGCCCCCCATATCACAGCAGGGGGTCACTCTGCCCCCCATATCACAGCAGGGGGTCACTCTGCCCCCCATATCACAGCAGGGGGTCACTCTGCCCCCCATATCACAGCAGGGGGTCACTCTGCCCCCCATATCACAGCAGGGGGTCACTCTGCCCCCCATATCACAGCAGGGGGTCACTCTGCCCCCCATATCACAGCAGGGGGTCACTCTGCCCCCCATATCACAGCAGGGGGTCACTCTGCCCCCCATATCACAGCAGGGGGTCACTCTGCCTTGTGTATGTTGGGAGTGGGGTCACGCTGATGCCTGCATCATTGTGGAGGCGTCACTCACACTTGTACCATGGCGTGAGACACTTGTACCATGGCGTGAGGAAGGTGTCATGGATCAAACTGCCCCCTGTACTATGGTAGTATCTCCTGTATCGCGGCAGCGGTCATTCGGTCTCCTGCAACAAGGCAGCAGTCACTATGTAACATGTAAGCAACCCCAAAGGATGGGCCACTTCAAAACTAAACCAAAAAGTTTGAGCCAGAGTTCCCCTTTAATACTTGTGTGAAAGAAGATGTATGTGAACACGGAAAGATTATCCCACACACAATTTGCTTAGTTACACAGTTTTGATAAGATTAAAACTAAACAAACAAGTCTCCTGGCTTGAAAAGCATAGGATGAGTTTTGAAATACAAGTTTTGAGCTGTAGAGAAGGATATGATGCAAACACCATTATCAGTCATCATCTAACACACAGCCAACACCTTACGCAACATGGAAGAGGGGGCCAAGGAGAAAGCAAAGAAACGGCCAATCGGATTCCTCCTTTCTGATGTATAGAGTTCCCTCCATTCTTCCAGGGGAGACCAGCCCCCATCCCCTATCATCTTTACGGACCAGGCGTTGAAATAAAAATGGAAGTTTTAAGTGCCCATTAACAGTACAATACAGCACAGTCCCCATTATCCTGAAATCAGGCAACTGGAAGTCTCAACTACAACAATTACTAGGTAATGCCTAATGATGGTGATCCAGGGATTTTATCTGATTGCCATCTGGAGTCGGGAAGGAATTTTCCCTTTTGGGGCTAATTGGACCATGCCTTGTAAGGGTTTTTTCCGCCTTCCTCTGGATCAACAGGGATATGTGAGGGAGCAGGCTGGTGTTGTACTTTATACTGGTTGAACTCGATGGACGTATGTCTTTTTTCAACCAAAATAACTATGTAACTAACTGGCATGCCTGATGGGATAATGGGGACTGTGCTTTGGGGAGTTTGCAGGGCATAAAATACTTACCGAGCCTCCAGCACCTTCTTCTAGCCTTCCTGTATCTCCTAGCAGCTTCTATGCACAGCTTCCGGCCAGGCCCGGTCCACCCATGATGCCAAGTGAGGTGACTTCCTCAGGCAGCAGAAGTCTGGGGGCAGCACCAGGCAGAAACAGGAAGTGCCTGGCCAACCTATACTGGGGGTAACTGTACCTGGCCCACCTATACTGGGGGCAACCGTACCTGGCTAACCTATACTGGGGGCAACTGTACCTGGCTAACCTATACTGGGGGCTACTGTACTTGGCCAACCTATACTGGGGGCTACTGTACCTGGCCCACTTATACTGGGGGCAACTGTACCTGGCTAACCTATACTGGGGGCAACTGTACCTGGCCAACCTATACTGGGGGCAACTGTACTTGGCCAACCTATACTGGGGGCAACTGTACTTGGCCAACCTATACTGTGGGCAACTGTACCTGGCTAACCTATACTGGGGGCAACTGTACCTGGATAACCTATACTGGGGGCTACTGTACCTGGCCCACCTATACTGGGGGCAACTGTACCTGGCCCACCTATACTGGGGGCAACTGTACCTGGCTAACCTATACTGGGGGCAACTGTACCTGGCCAACCTATACTGGGGGCAACTGTACTTGGCCAACCTATACTGGGGGCAACTGTAGTTGGCCAACCTATACTGTGGGCAACTGTACCTGGCTAACCTATACTGGGGGCAACTGTACCTGGATAACCTATACTGGGGGCTACTGTACCTGGCCCACCTATACTGGGGGCAACTGTACCTGGCCCACCTATACTGGGGGCAACTGTACCTGGCCCACCTATACTGGGGGCAACTGTACCTGGCTAACCTATACTGGGGGCAACTGTACCTGGCTAACCTAAATGGTGGGCTACTGTACCTGGCTAACCTATACTGGGGGCAACTGTACCTGGCTAACCTATACTGGGGGCAACTGTACCTGGCTAACCTATACTGGGGGCTACTGTACCTGGCCCACTTATACTGGGGGCTACTGTACCTGGCCAACCTATACTGGGGGCAACCGTACCTAGCCACCAACACTAGGGGCACCTATACCTGGCTACCTACCTATACTGAGGGTGTTTTTTGGGCGGCTCACTGCAGCTATAACGTGCAGTGCAAATTGTCAAGTGCTGTGCGGTCATTCCAATTCGGAGGGAGGGGGGCCTCAGGCAGTAAAAAGTCTAGAACTGGCCCTGCTTCTGGCATGTCAGGTGACCTGTGGCAGCCGTATACGGAGGACGCTGGAAAGCTGAAGAAAATGCCACCGGAGGCTCGGTAAGTATTATATGCTGCAAGAGAAGGGGGAGGAGAGGCTAGTACTTCGGCTGGTTGCTCAAGGAACTGGCAAGCACATTTATCTGTCATCAGGTGGTCCCCACTGGTGCTATCATTCAATCAGTTTTGCGGAATCGTAAGTAATCAGAAGGTCCCATCAACGGGTCCTCTTTAAAGAGAATCAGAGCTCACTGCAATAAAAAAAAAGATGTTATACATACCTGGGGCTTCCTCCAGCCACATCCGCTCAGATCGCTCCCACACCGCTGTCCTCCGCTTCCTGCAGTTCCGGTACCGGGTCCCGTCACTCGGAGCCAGTCTGACATAAGAGAAGTGCACCCCATATCTCTCCAGTGGCGATACGCGAAGAGCGCACTTCTCCTGCGTAGACTGGAGCCGACTGACGGAAGTGACGGGACCCAATACCGGAGCTGCAGGAAGCGGAGGACAGCGGTGTGGGAGCGATCTGAGCTGATGTGGCTGGAGGAAGCCCATGGTATGTATAAATCTTTTTATAGCAGTGAGCTCTGGTACACTTTAAGTGCCCCTAAAGCCAGGCTTACATCCAGAACCGCTGGTGTATAACAAGCCCACAGCTTATACATTTTACAGAGTCACTTCAACCCAACATGCATGCTGGCTTGATGTTCCTCTGTAAATTGTATAAGCTGTGGGCTTGCCATACACCAGGGGTTCTGGATGTAAGCCTGGCTTTAGGGGCATAGAGATAATTTGCTTATTCAGTACTGGTGCATTGTGGGTAACCACAAAGCTGAATTATTGCAAGTTTCCTTCTGTTTTAAGAAGGCAAATCACACCAAGCATGGCTTTTCCGTAAGATGGCTTCAATACTGAGGCATCATGGGAAACCACAGTTGCTCACATAAAGCTGAATTATAGTAAATACCTTCTGTTTGGAAAAATGCTTCCCTGGGGGGGTATTCACCTCGGTGGGGGAAGCCCTATGGACCCTATCGAGGCTTCCTCCAGCCTCCTCTGTCCCACGGCGGTCTCGCTGCAGCCCCCGGAACGCACAGGCGACAATTGTGGGGCTGTGCAATATTTACCTTTTCTGGCTCCAGCGGGGGCGCTGTTGCGGCTCTTTCCACGGAGATAGGCGAAAATAGCCGAGGTATAGGTGAGTACCCCCCAGGGGAGGTTTTTTCATTACAGATTTTCTTTAAGGAAGGCAAATTACACTGAGGCCCCATTTACACTTAATCAGTTGGTACACTTTTTTTTTCTTCTCCATAGCAGTGCATTGTGAAAAAGATTTCAGTTAAACGCGTTAAGTGTGAAAGGCGCTATAGGAAAACATGAGCATTACTTTGAAAATCAGTTGACCTGTCGGTTATAACTGAGAGCAAACGGGTCTGAGCG
Source organism: Hyperolius riggenbachi (assembly GCF_040937935.1). Taxonomy (NCBI): domain Eukaryota; kingdom Metazoa; phylum Chordata; class Amphibia; order Anura; family Hyperoliidae; genus Hyperolius; species Hyperolius riggenbachi. Next base: position 276,808,632 of record NC_090653.1, read on the forward strand.
TTGCTCTTTAGTAGGAGGGCTTTTCGGCCCGTTTTAGTCTCCAATACTTTCCTACGGTACTGATGAGATACTTTCCTACGGTACTTTCCTACGGCCATGTACTGATGAGGACTAAAAGTCCGAAACAGGCTGTCTACATGTGGGTTTGATATGGCTGTGTAATATTTAAAGCTATAGGCTTGCTGTACACCAGCGGTTCTGGATGCTAGCCTGGCTACAGGAGCATAAAGAGATAATTTGCATATTCAGTAGTGGTGCATTGTGGGTAACCACAGGTGTTCACTTAAAGCTGAATTATTGCAAGTTTCCTTCTGTTTTAAAAAGGCAAATCACACCAAGCATTGCTTTTTCGTAGGAGGGCTTTTTGGTCTCTCTTAGTCCCCTATACTTTTCTAGTGGTTTGGGTCATCCCGAGCTGCATGGTTACTCTGCTTCCTACGGTAGTAATTTTGGGTCACCCCAAGCTGCTTGAGTACTCCGTTATCCTGACAGCTTCTCCTTATCTCACCAGTCAATCTCCGCTTAGTTCCATGAACCCAGTTGGCAACAACTGGGGCGGGGGTCCTCTCGTGCCTGTAGGCAGGAGAGGGCCCAAGCCCCCCGAGCCTCTGGCAAGGGGAGAAGGGCTCTCCAACCCTCTGAGCTCTTGCTCAGAGGGGGGAGAAGCCTAGGGGTTCCTTCCCTTTGTGAAGGACTCAGAGGGCACCGTATGCCCGGTTTTGTGGCGGTGTACAATGCATCACCATTTTTCCCGGGCATGTGGCCTTAAAGCGGTATCGTCACCATAAAAATCAAACTTCAACAGCAAATGGTCTGAGTGTATTAAGTGATAAAGATGCTAATCCTGCATTCAAAACATTCAAAACTTTTTCTGCTGTTATGATTTGGTGTTATCACATACTTAAGGAGCACTGGCCATTTAGTAGTCGTGCCAAAGAATTGCATGCTGGGGATTCTTTTTATCTATAATCTATTCCTCCTCTTCCCTTTATTTCCCTGCCAGCTGCTTATCTGAAACCTAATCCCCTACTCACTTGTGTTTACAAGCAAGGCTGAGGCGACTCAGCGATTGGAGGAGACAAGAAAAAAAAGTAGAGGGCAGAAATGACATCATGAGTTAGCCTTAACTGTGGGCAAAAGACATGGCCCCCACCAGGACCAGAATTCTCGTCATTTACTATATAACATTCACTGAAATCAAAACGTGGACAGTACAATACATGTGTTATGTAAGTAGATCAAGAATTTATCTACTTATATATGTGTTTTTTTTCCCCTGGCATAGTATGGCTGATCCTACTGCTTTAAGCCTAGAGTTCAGGGCTCCTGCTGTCTTACAGCAGGAATCAGGAAAGCAAAAAAAAAAAGTCAGTCAAACTCCACAGTTCCCAATCTGGATCTAAGGTCACTGGAGCCTCATTTAGGGCCCTTATCTTCCCACAAGTGACTCTTGAAGGAAATTGCCTGTTTTCACCTTGGCTGGTGAGAAAACACATAACAATAAGGAAGTAAGGAGAGAGAGAGAGGAGGAGGAGGGAAGGGGGGACCGTGAGATGGGAAACTATAGAGACACAGGCAGGACACACCTTCACTGCAGGCAGACGCCCAGCTTCCTCACACTAAACACAGAGAGGAAAGCCAGACAGAAAACCGCAGAACAGGTGTAATCATCAAGTGCCCTTTCATTCCGCCACACCGCTCCGAGCGCAAAAAAAAAGAAAAAAGAAAGCACTAACATTCCAAATGTGCAACGACAGCCACTGTCGCCATAAAAATTAAAGGTGCACAACCAGTTCCAGGTATAACTGAGATTTATGAAGGAGGTGTGGCGGCCCTTCACTGGGGAAGTCTGGGCTTTACAAGACCACCAGGGAGTTTTATACACGGAGCGGATAGTGTTGCTTCCAGTTCTTCTACTTCCTCTGTGGAAAACCAAAGTCTGGGCTGAGCAGTGGCAACACAGAGCGTGAGGTCTCTGCCACGCCCACTCAGTGTACAATATAGGCTGTGTAGGCAGATGTGGTATTATGTAGGGGATGGGGGGGGGGGGGGGGGGGGAGCGATTCCATGGCCGGGATGGACAATGCTCCCGGCCAGTGGTCAGCCTGGCTGATTGGTTGCCAAGGTGTCGGGGAGGGGCCACTGCACTCACACTAGATACTTGGCAAAGGTGGCTGTTACTGACTGCCTCAGGCAAGCTTGCATGTCTACAAGGCTTTCACTTTGATTTATGTGACTGCCTGCCCACACGCAAAAAAGGATTGCGATACAATGGGGCCCTAAGCAAGATAGCACTTTTTGCCCAGCACTGATGGTCACCTGTCTTTTCTTAGTTAGATTTGGTGGGGGCTAGCATACACCGGGCCCGTAGACTCTCTCCTGGCCCTAGGCAGCTGCCTAGCATTGCCTTGTGGATAATCTGGCTCTCCCCACACGTCTGTGTGTGAAAAATTTATTGGGGAGGGGCATGGTAAGCAAATTTCACATAGATCTTAATCGCAATCTCATGACCTGCTTTTGTCCTCCTCAAGAATCAGCTCCTCCAATTCACATATACAGGATTTCACACGTGCTTCACCCCTCCTCTGGAATGCCCATCCACAACACACCCGTCGCTCTCCTACCTTTGATATCTTTCAGCGCTTCCTCAAGATTTACTTTTTCTGACAAGCATACACTCTACCTTAGGCCATTCCCCCTTTGACCTAAGGCCAAGTTCCACTCTTACTGGAGATCCTAGAAACACACGGCCTCCAGGGATGAATACTATATACTACCCCACATCTTGCCCCCCCCCCCCCCCCCCCCCATTCCTGTAGATTGTAAGCTCACAAGAGCAGGGCTCTCTCCCCTTATGTGACTTGGAATATGTTTCACATTTCATTCATCATGTTACTTTTGTCACTGTAATTACCGGTTCTGTATTTTGTACCAACTCTGTATTTTGTATATTGGTGCATTCCATTTGTCTGTATTATGTACCCCATGATGGTTTCTTACTTTGTACAGCGCTCAGAGGCGTATCTAGGTAACATGGCGCCCATAGCAGAGACTGAAATTGCGCCCCCCTTGCGGCACAGGGTGCAGGGTGCCTGGGACTGGGTGCGGCTGGATACAGGATGGCTGGGGCAGAGTGCAGGGTGGCTGGGACAGAGAGGTTGAGTCTGGGTTCAGGGTAGTGGCTGGGTGCATGGTGGCTGGGACAGAGAGGTTGGGTCTGGGTACAGGGTGGCTGGGGCAGAGTGGCTGGTGGCTGGGACAGAGAGGTTGGGTCTGGGTACAGGGTGGCTGGGGCAGAGTGCATGGTGGCTGGGACAGAGAGGTTGGGTCTGGGTCAGGGTGGCTGGGGCAGAGTGCATGGTGGCTGGGACAGAGAGGTTGGGTCTGGGTCAGGGTGGCTGGGACGGTGTGGCTGGGTACAGGATGGCTGGGGTAGAGTGGCTGGGTCAGGGTGGCTGGGACGGTGCGGCTGGGTACAGGGTGGCTGGGGCAGAGTGGCTGGGTCAGGGTGGCTGGGACGGTGCGGCTGGGTACAGGATGGCTGGGGCAGAGTGGCTGGGACGGTGCGGCTGGGTACGGGATGACTAGGGCAGAGAGGCTGGGTCTGGGTGCAGGGTGGCTGGGACAGGGTGCGGCTGGGGCAGAGTGGCTGGATGAAGGGTGCAGACTGGATGCCATCACAGACCTGAATCCTGGTGCCACTCGCTCCCCCTGCCTTAGTCGCATCAGTCACCGCCTGCGTCATGGTAACAAATATCATATCAGCAAGACACAGAGGCGCACACGCTACCCGCACCCAGCGAACTCCAAATGCTGGAGGTGACGTCACTTCCGCATTTGGAGTACAGCGAGCGGTGGGTAATTTGAGCCCCCTCTGTGTCTTGCTGATTTGATGTCTGTTACCATGACGCTGGTGGTGACATGACTAAGGCAGGAGCGAGCGCCCGAGTGGGGGTGTGAGCCGCACTGGGAGGGGAGGCAGATAGAGGTGAAGTGGCTGGTGGGATAGCGCCCATGGCTCTACCCATGCCTGCACCCTGGTAGATACGCGTCTGACAGCGCTACAGAATATGTTGGCGCTTTATAAATCAATAATAATAATAATAATTTCAGACCCAAGCCTTTTTAACATCTATCTCCATGCCAGAACAGGTCATTTTTCAGTAGGCAATGTACGGGCACCACGGTGGTCTAGTGGATAAGACACTTGTCCACTGTACCACCGCATGGAGAGTGTCCTTTCTCTCGGTGTTCATGCATGTTTCCTCCAGACACTCCAGTTTCCTCCCACATCCCCAAAACATGCTGATAGGTTCATTAGTTCCCCCACAATTGACCGTAAAGGATACCCGAACTGACATGTGACATGATGATATAGACATGTGTCTGTACAGTGCCAAGCGCACAAATAACTATGCTGTGTTCCTTTTCTTCTTTCTCTGCCTGAAAGAGTTAAACATCAGGTATGCAAGTGACAGTTCCTGTCCATGGTATTGGGACTGGGTCGGACCATAGAGCTAGTCCACACTAGGTCCGGAAACGTATCCGTGGCTGCGTTTTTCAAACCGGATGAAAAACTGAGTCCCGGATACTAATGTTGATAATAGAAGGCAGCCAGCCTCACCCAAGTAAAAAACGGATCCGTCTGCGTTTGCGAGGACCCGTTTTCAAAACCTGAACGGAAGGTCCGGATCTGCTGCATTTTCACGCAACGGATCAGGACCACGGATACACGCAGGGGTAGTGAAAGCAATGAGAAAACGCATCTCCAGCTCCACAGGCAAAAAACGGATGTTAAAACGGATAGCCTGAGCTTTATGATTGGCCCAAAAAAAATCCTCCCACTCCTTCCTAATGATGGAGACGTTTTCTGTCAGGGAAAAACCTGAACGGAAACTGATGCAAAACTGATGCACTTTCATCAGTTTGCAGTACGGTGGTACTTCCCCTAATCTTCCCCGGATCCGGACTGCAGTGTCCGTCCTGCAACTGTGTCTAGTGTGGACCTAGCCTAACCCTCCCTGACAAGGAATTACAGCCATTAAAAAAACTTTGTTAGCAGAAACTGGTTTCTGAGTGCAGAAAAGAGATAAAAAGGTTCTAAAGTTTGTAGATTTTAGCTCTGGCATATTTCAATGCATGTGTCATTGAGCAGAGGTAATGAAACAGTAAAAACCTAAAAAGTAGATTCAAATATGAAATAAAACTGTGGGATATCTAGAAAAGTCATTTTTAGAAGGAGGATAGATACAATTGTTTATCTCATGGGTTTATTTTCACCTCATGTTTCCTTTGATGCCCTCTTGTTTCCTTTAAAGAGAACCCGAGGTGGGATTTAATTATGTTACTGGGGCACAGAGGCTGGTTGTGCACACTAACACCAGCCTCTGTTGCCCCATGGTGTACCTCCATGTCCCCCCTGCGCGCCGCTATAGCTCCCGCAGTGCTGGCGACGTGCAGCGCGTCACCAGCACAATGTTTATCTAAGCGCTGTCAGTCAGCGCCGCTCCCCCGCATCGGCGCTACCCGCCTGCGTCACTTCCCTCCTATCAGCGGGAGGGAAGGGACACGGGCAGGGAGCCCCGATGCGGAGGAGGCGGGGGAGCAGCGCTGACAGACAGCGCTGACAGACAGCGCTTAGGTAAAGATTGTGCTGGTGACGCGCTGCGTGTCGCCAGCACTGCGGGGTATAGCGGCGCGCAGGGGGGTCCTGGAGGCACACCATGGGGCAACAGAGGCTGGTGTTTGTGCGCACAACCAGCCTCTGTGCCCCACTAGCATAATAAATTCCCACCTCGGGTTCTCTTTAATGCTAGCCACACATGAACTAATTATGACACGGCATACCAAGTTGATCAATCCCTATCTGTCTGGAATACGATTGGATGGCGACAGATTCCTTCACTATACAACACGCACAATCTCCAAAAATGTCAGCAGAAATCTATCAAGCACCAATCTTACATGTTAGGTTCATAGATGACAAGCAGGCTCTATCAAAATGATTAAGATCGTCTGGGAATTGAATGAAAAAAAATCAATACGTATAATTATCACCTTAAAGTGAATGGGAACTGCATTTACAAAAATGAGACAGATACTTACCCAAGGAGAGGGAAGGCTCTGGGTCCTATAGAGCCTTCTCGCTCCTCTCCTGGTCCCCTCGTTCCAGTGCTGGCTCGCCCGGTAGCAGTATTTGACTAAATTAGTCCAATACTAAGGAGGCTTCAGAAGTCTTCAGGGAGCCCGAGTGCTCCTGAAGAAGGGCGGCCCTGTACTGCGCCTGCGCAAGCACGCTCTCTTGCACGCTCACGCCTGTGCAGTATGGAGCCGCACGTCTTCGGGTGGACACGGCTCCCGAAGACTTCCAATACCCTTGCGATGGGGGATTGAAACGGGAGGGGAGCCAGCACAGGATAGAAAGCACCGAGAGAGGAGACGGAGCCTTCCCTCTCCTTAGGTAAGTATTTGCTTCATTTTTAAAAAAATGCGGTTCCCCATTCACTTTAAGGCCCTGTTCACATTCACTAGCGTTTTGTGCAAGTGATTTTACCGCGATTAGCGTGGTAAAATCACTGGACACTACCGTGATTTCAGAGCGATCGCGGTCAGCGCTTTATAAGCACTGTACCGTGATCGCTTCTGAATTGCTGCAGGTAACACATTTGCAATTGGCGCTAATCGCGAAACCTCAATGATTGGTGCCAATCGCGGCAGTGAGAACACGGACATAGGGTAACATAGCACTAGCGCTTTAGCAGGAATTGCCCGCTAATCACTTATGATTTTTTTATGTTTATGTTGCTGATCGTTGACAAAGGACCTTCTATCGATCATTCCATTGATTCAAATTCTGGAACAATTATTTTAGTGTGATCGGGTTGCTCCTCATTTTCTCAGTTGGTGGGCCCAAATGATCGTTTCCGATCGATCGTTTAAGAAATTGGATCATTCATGACCACTTTAGCAGGACAATATAGTTCACAGTTATAGAACAGAGCTGAACACTTGACTTATAATTTGGTTAAATTAAGTGTGCAAAGTGCGCAGCCTCAAGGACAGATAGAGCCGCAATAACCCAATACAGGGTCTCTTTAATAAACTGCGCAAACCTCAACAGCGGTTCTGTTTTCTTACTTTGTGCCTCTGAAGAATCTTCCTGAGGTTCCCGAAGTTTCATCAGCTGCCTCATCTGCTGCGGAGAGATGTGGAGGTATTTGGGGCAGTTACACACCTGAAACCAAACAGAGGGCAGAGGTCAGAGATGGAATGCCGCAGTCCAGTTCCATATAACCCCCCATATCCGAACAGACGACACCCCAAATGTGTCTACAAGATCCCTTCCCTTGATTAAACCACTTCATGCATATTACAATCTACACCTTGTGTTTGAATTCTAGTTTATGACATTGTAGATTTTTACTCCACCATTCTTGTGTACTTTGACAGCGGACACCTTCTGGAATGAATGAGGACATATTTTGATTGGCTCCTGATCACCTGGTCACTAGGATCGCATAATTATTGCCTTTTCGCTCTTAAAGGGACTCTGAGGAGTAACAAAAAAAAAAAATCGGAACTTACCTGGGGCTTTCTACAGCCCACCACAGGTCGGTAGGTCCCTCGACGTCCCCCAGCTGCTATGCGTCATCGCGGCGGCCGGTGTGACAGTACTGCACATGGACGGTTTAGAGTTAGAAAACCGTGCATTCGCAGTACTGTCACGCCAGCCGCCGTAATGACGACGAGCGTGGCCGTTCAGGAACTGTCAGCCTGACACTCGGCCCTGATGTTGCCGGTCGTGATTTCTGCGGAGGGACCCAGAGAGGAGTCAGGAGGACCTCCCGACTTGTGGTGGGCTGGAGAAAGCCGCAGGTAAGTTCCGATTTAGTTTTTTTGTTACTCCTCAGAGTCCCTTTAAAATCAATTTGATATTTCCACCTCTATTTAGTGCCCCTGCAGTGTACCTAAAAAATAATGACATAATTTTGACATCCCTTCATAGACAACATATAGAATAATCAGTTTCTGAAAGTTTTACTGCAGCAATTTGAGATATTTTTAAATATTTTTGGTTGAAATTTCAGAAAATTCCTTTTTTTTTCGTTTTTCAAGCATATTATCTCTTTAAAACCCAAGCAAATTCCAGATTTACTATAATTAAGTGATATCAAAAGAAAGCCCTATTTGTCCTAAAAATAACAAGACTAAACATGTTTGGCTAGACTAAAAATTGCCCGAGATCTATCAATTTAAGCAAATCATAGCAGAATTATGAAAATTGGCTAATGCTGGGAATACTCGGTACATTTTTGCTGCTCAATTGAGCCATTTAGACGGCTCGATTGATCATTTCTGACATGTCCGGTCACCCGTCCGATCGATTCCGCGCTCGATACCGCATGGAGGACAATGGAAAAAGAGAAGGAAAACGAGCAGAAGATAAGAGATTCGCCCGCGGGAATCAAGCGGGGAATCGTTCGGGTGGCAGAATTGAGCTGCAAAACGCACCGTGTATTCCCAGCAGAAGTCCTAAAGTAGTTATTACCAACAACAGATACAAATTTTATTTTGGAGCCCCAAATTTTCAAAGGATACACAAGGACATGTGACATAAGATAAAAATGTATATACACTGGAAAGCACACAAATAACTAAGCTGTGTTCCTTTTTTTCTTTCTCTGCCTTAAAGAGTTAAACATCAGATGAGCAAGTGTATCTGACTGGAGTTGGACTGGGTCAGACTATCCTGGCGGTACACAGTTTCTGTGGCTGCGTCCGCGGGAGGGATTTTTTTAAATTAAAGTTGTTTTATTCCGTGTAGCTAGCACTAGGCTAGCTACCATTGTCCCCCAAGTCCCCGGCACCCTTCTGTTCCCCCTTGATCGCCGCTGCTATACGTTACCTAGCCGCGATCTCACGAGAGCCGCAGACTCCCCAATAAGCTTCAGTCGTCGGTATGGCGATGATCTGACGCCATCGATGTCATGATGTCATGTGCTATCCCGATCCTCCCCATAGCGAGGCATGGAGCTGATTGGAGAAGCTGCACCATCGTGGGATCCGGGGGAGGGGGGTACGTATAACGGCGGCGATCGGGGGCGATCAAAAAAGAGTGGAGCGACTTGGGGGACAATGGTAGCTAGCGAAGTGCTGGCTACAAAGGCTAAAACAACTTTAATTAAAAAAATCCCTCCCGGGGCAGAGAAATCCTCTGCTGTGGCTAGCCCGAGTGTAGCTCGGGGTTAACGCCAGGGAGGTTAACCCTCACTGATAAGGAATTAAGGCCAAAACACAGTTTCCTGGCAGAAAATGGGTCAATAGTTTATAGATTGTAGCTCTGACATACTTCAATGAATGTGTCACTGAGCAGAGACACTGAAACAGTAATGACTTAGGTCATTTTTTTGCAGACTGTACTTCCACTTTCTGTTGTACTCCTACTGATTTGCATAAATGGAAATATAGAAACTCATGAAAAACGCATAGAATGTGAACCGCAAGTGCAATAAGACGCACGCAAAACGCAGTAAAAATACACAAAAACCGCACACAACATTAACATAAAACATGACATAAAACGCAGCCTTTCACACTATGTTATGTGTGCACCCAGCCTTAACAAGTAGCTTTCAAAATAAATTACAACTGTGGGATAGCTTAAAAAAAAAAAAAAAAAAAGAAAACTTTTTTTTTAGGAGGAGGAGGATTCATACAATTTCTCATCACTTTATATTCTTTACAGTTTCCTTCAACTGTAAAGTTCAGCAGCGGACACATCGCAGGCAGAGCAGACAAGAGGCAGAGAACGTTATTCAGACAAGAGATACCGGTAACACTGAGGCAGGGAACACACTTGTCTTTCAGTTTTCTGCGCGTTTTTCTGCATACTTTTTCTGCACACTAAGTGTGTCTCTATGCAGGAAAACGCGCACGTTTTTCCACAGCAGCTGATGTAATTGATAGAGAAAACTGACAAAATGTGCAGAGTCATGATGCAGAATGGCGTCAATTCACCAGAGGTTACCAACCTATTTATCTCTTGGGAGGTAATTTACCTTCTGTGATATCTCCAAATAGCAATTCTCCAGAAGTATAGGGGAAAATATCGACAGAGAGAAATGCAAGAGATAAATGTGAGATAAGTATGAGATAAATAAGTGATAGTTAGTAGTTAGTTTTTCTCCAAATCACAATTCACCAGGGAAGAAAGGGGGTGTGGCCATTCATTATTTTTTCATCTCTTTATCCCCTGAATGAACCTGGAGATATCGTGGTTTTCACACAGCAGCTGCTGCTGTGGAAGATGGAGCCTTTTAAGCTTACTCTGTTAGGCCTGGTGCACACCAAAAACCGCTAGCAGATCCGCAAAATGCTAGCAGATTTTGAAACGCTTTTTCTTCTTTTTCTGTAGCGTTTTAGCTAGCATTTTGCGGTTTTGTGAAGCGTTTTTGGTGTAGTAGATTTCATGTATTGTTACAGTAAAGCTGTTACTGAACAGCTACTGTAACAAAAACCGCCTGGCAAACCGCTCTGAAGTGCCGTTTTTCAGAGCGGTTTGCGTTTTTCCTATTGAGGCAGAAACGCCTCCGCAATCCAAAATCTGCAGCAGCCCGGGAGTATGCGTTTCTGCTAAACGCCTCCCGCTCTGGTGTGCACCAGCCCATTGAAAAACATTACCCTAGCGGATCCGCACCCGCAAGCAGATCACAAAACGCAGCCGAACCGCTCTGGTGTGCACTAGGCCTTAGAGCTTGCTTCTATTATGAGGAGACGAAGGCGCAGGAGGAGGGTCTGTTTAATCGCCCCTCGTATTTTTCGTGAGAGAACAGTTCTTGATAATTTTACTGAGACAGAGGTGGTGAAGAAGTTCAGACTCACTCGTGATATGATTTATGATATGATCCGGCAGTAAAAGGCGGGAATACTCTGGTCAGGTAGTGGTAAAACTCCGCCTCCTACCCACAATGCTTCACTTTCAAGCTTACAGAGAGGAAAAGTATCCCATGTAAATCATTAATACCGATTACCTAACTCTCTGCTTTCTCACAGTTTCCTCATACTTTCCTCATGCATATCTCTCCATTATCCCCTGCTATCGAACATTTTTCTCTCTGTCCTCTCACACTGGTGAATTGACTCCAGAGTGTTAAAATACCTCATGAGATAAACTACCTACCTTTTTTCTCTTAGTAAATCCTCTCTGGTGAATTGACGCCAATGGCCTCAATTCACTAAGCTGTATCAAACACTTTATCAAACGTTTGATAATTTACCTCATGGGTTAAATCTAATTTTGAATTCACTAAGGTGTTATAGATTTATTGAACGTTTTATTGATAAAACATTCAATAAACATATAACACCTTAGTGAATTCAAAATTAGATTTTACCCATGAGGTAAATTATCAAACGTTTGATAAAGTGTTTGATACAGCTTAGTGAATTGAGGCCAATGTCAGTTTTTTTTTCTGCGCGCGAACAACATATTAAGTGTGTACTAGCCCATTGATTAACATGAGTTCTCAGATTTTCTGTGCAGAAAACGCACACGAAAACAGTCAAGTGTGTTCCCTGCCTCAGAGATGAGCTAGCAGCGCATTGCTCTGAACCTGACATTTTCAAAAGAAACAAGGCAGAAATTGTTGTCAGGGAGCAGGTGAGAGGATGCTTATACAGTATAATCTCCTTCTAGTAAACCCCTCTTCCTGCTCCCTTGGAGTTCACTTTATCAGAAATGTGCTACAAATGGCTCAGCATGCCCTGGTACATTATCTACTGCAAAGGACCAACTCTGTCCTCCCATTGGAAGTACAGTACAAGCACTTGCACATTTGGTGGACTACAAGGCTAAATATACCTTAGGGCTGCCCAAATTGCTGATACAGTATCAATCACTGTATAGAGGCAGCCACTCACTTCCTGTGAGTGCCTCCGATACCTCCGCAAGCGGGACTTGCAGCACGTGTCCTGCAAAAATGTCTGCTCACACTTGAGCCAATCATGAAGCCTTTCTTCAAAATGCAGCCAATCATAATAAGCTACTCGTAACTGCAATGCGAGTGGCTCCGATACCTCTGTGGGCGGGACTTAGCACTCTCCTCTCCACTCTCCTCTCAGGAGGAGCGGGACAGGGGAAGCCTTTGAAGGATCCAGGGCTTCAGTCTACCTGGGTAAGTACCCACATTGGGCTCTTTCCTACAAGTTTCCTTGTCAGCTGGCCATTGGCATTTGTGAATCAGCATGTCCTGATGGTAACCTGGGTTCCCAAACACAGTCACTGTGGCAAACTTCATCCCTATTGACCAGCTGACTTTAACCATTATGGGGTGGGTGATCGCCGCAGGGGTACCTAGGCCTTGGAAAACTTGCGTCTCTATCAGCAATTCAGCACCCTTCTCTCCCCCCGTCTATATCAATAAATCCTGGCCACTCATGACCCTGTTTTTAGCTCACCCACTGTCCTACCTCTAATCACTTTCAGTCGGATCACTGCATACCGGGAGCACCCCACAAGACAGTCCATTTTGGAGCTGTTCTAACCAAGCTGTCCAGCTATCACAGTCCTGTTGTGACTTCTCACTGTATATTGTATACATGTATCCAATTTCACAAAACTGTCAATACACAATAATGTAGGTAGAGGTATTAACTACTTCGCATCCATACCTTGTTTCCCCCTTATGGACCAGAGCAGTTTTGACATTTTAGCCATGTCCCAATTTAATCAGCAATAACTTTATCCCTACTTATGACACCTAAATTAAATATTTTTTTTTCCAACACAAACTAGGCTTTCATAGTATGGCATTTTTATTGAAATAATGCTACAGTGTGTATTTTTCACTATGAACTGAGAAAACAAAAGCATTTTTAATGGTCAAAATCAATCTTATTGGCTCAGGGAACAGATATTCCTTTTCACCAATTAGTGCAGCAGCAGATAGTGCTGGAGGTGTGCACAGGAGGAAGCCCAATTTTACACAGCACTGCTTCTGCTACAAGATGTATATCTACGTCCTCGCGGCTTAGATGAAGTCACACGTAGATATACTGTAATGATGGATAAAGTGGCTAATACATGTAAACACATACAAATAAAAAGTAAGTTTCTTCCAGAGTAAAATGAGCTAGAAATTACTTTTCTCTTACGTTGCTGTCACTTACAGTAGGTAGTAGAAATCTAACAGAACTGACAGGTTTTGGACTAGTCTATCTCCCTTAATGGGGGCTTTTCAGGATTTTCTAAATTTTTCAAAAGCACTTAGAAGTCCAACAGCCAGAATAGTGTGCAAAAAGGTGGGGGCGGGGGAACTACATCTTTGCATAGATCCTTTCCAGGGAGTGCTTTTGTAAACAATAAACTAAAGACGGAGAATTCCCCACAATGAGATGGACTAGTCCAAAAGCTGCCAGTTCTGTCAGATTTCTACTAACTACTCTTTAAGTGACAGCAACATGGGAGGAACTAGTCTGTGGCTCATTTTACTCTGGAACAAATATACTTCTTATTTGTAAGTGTTTACATATATTATAAATGTAAACATGATAGTGGTCCTTTAAGGCTCGTGTGTTCTGGTCTGACGATGCCAATGTCTCCTTCTGGACCCCTCTTGCTACGAGGATGGCTTCCCCTGGTGATATATTATAGTTATATATAAAAAAGCGTGAGAAGGGGAAATGAGAAGTAGCCCTACAGATATGTATCCAGCTCAGTGTGGAACAAAAGACCTTAGGAAGAAAAACCGGTTCCTCAATACAAGGTGCAGGAGAGGGAGGAAGGAGGGCGAGGAGGGGGGCGGTTGTGCTGGTGGACGAAGAGGCCTGAGATGGCGAGGAAGGGGGGTGGTGGCTGTGCTGGCGGACGGAAAGGCCTGAGATGGGGGTGGGGGGGTTCGGGGGAACTGTGCTGGTGGGCAGAGAGGCCTGAGATGGCAGGGGGGAGGGGGGTGGCTGTGCTGGTGAACGAAGAGGCCTGAGATGGGGGGCTGTGCTGGTAGACTGAAAGGCCTGGGATGGCGGGGGGGGGGGGGAGGGGGGGTCTGTGCTGGTGGACGGAGAGGCCTGAGATTGGGGGGGGGGGGGAGAACTGTGCTGGTGGACAGAGAGGCTTGAGATGGCGGGGGGGGGGGGGGGGTTGGCTGTGCTGGTGGACGGAGAGGCCTGAGATGGGAGGGGCTGTGCTGGTGGATGGAGAGGCCTGAGACAATGGGAGGGGTGGCCTTGCTGGTGGACGGAGAGGCCTGAGAGGGCAGTTGTGCTGGTAGATGGAGAGGCCTGAGATGGGGGCTGTGCTGGTAGACTGAAAGGCCTGGGATGGCGGGGGGGGGGGGGAGGGGAGGTCTGTGCTGGTGGACGGAGAGGCCTGAGATTGGGGGGGGGGGGAGAACTGTGCTGGTGGACAGAGAGGCTTGAGATGGCGGGGGGGGTTGGCTGTGCTGGTGGACGGAGAGGCCTGAGATGGGAGGGGCTGTGCTGGTGGATGGAGAGGCCTGAGACAGTGGGAGGGGTGGCCTTGCTGGTGGACGGAGAGGCCTGAGAGGGCAGTTGTGCTGGTAGATGGAGAGGCCTGAGATGGGGGGCTGTGCTGGTAGACTGAAAGGCCTGGGATGGCGGGGGGGGGGGGGAGGGGAGGTCTGTGCTGGTGGACGGAGAGGCCTGAGATTGGGGGGGGGGGGAACTGTGCTGGTGGACAGAGAGGCCTGAGATGGCGGGGGGGGGGGAGGGGGGTTGGCTGTGCTGGTGGACGGAGAGGCCTGAGATGGGAGGGGCTGTGCTGGTGGATGGAGAGGCCTGAGATGGGGGGGGGGGGATGTGCTGGTGGACAGAGAGGCCTGAGATGGCGGGGGGGGGAGGGGGGTTGGCCGTGCTGGTGGACGGAGAGGCCTGAGATGGGAGGGGCTGTGCTGGTGGATGGAGAGGCCTGAGATGGGGGGGGGGATGTGCTGGTGGACAGAGAGGCCTGAGATGGCGGGGGGGGGGGGGGGGAGGGGGGTTGGCTGTGCTGGTGGACGGAGAGGCCTGAGATGGGAGGGGCTGTGCTGGTGGATGGAGAGGCCTGAGACAGTGGGAGGGGTGGCCTTGCTGGTGGACGGAGAGGCCTGAGAGGGCAGTTGTGCTGGTAGATGGAGAGGCCTGAGATGGGGGGGGAGGGGGGTTGTGCTGGTGGATGGAGAGGCATGAGATGGGGGGCTGTGCTGATGGATGGAGAGGCCCGAGATGGGGGGGGGGGCTGTGCTGGTGGCCGGAGATGGCGAGGGGGGGATGGAGAGGCCTGATACAGAGGAATGCTAAGATCAGGAGCTGTGTGAACTCATTAGCAATTTCCGAGGGCAGGAAATCCCATTGTGCCGCCTGCGGTAGATTAACTGCTCACGAATAATGAGCATATCTGTAGATGTAATTCCAGGTGTCACATTTCAGGGGCCGCCCGGGTGACCGCACATATTTACAGACGTAAGCTGACGGAGGCGCTCTGCAGCAGGAGGACTGGACACGCGTCCACAGCGGCCTGGTCATACAACGGAGTGGAAGGTGGTGATCAGCGCGGTTTATCTGCGGCAATAGTGCCCATTTACACTTGCAAACGCGATTAGAGATAGCGTTTCGCGCGGGCGATTTTTTAGCGATTACATTTCACTGTACACTTTTTGAGCAATCATGATTAGCGCTTTTTTAGCATTGCAATCACGATTGCGAAAAAAAATGCTTTTTTCGATCACCACTAAGCTAATCGCTGGCAGTCGTGGCAATGAGATCACTGCCATTTTGTTAACATTGCACTTTAAATAGCACTAGCTATCGCCGGCGACTCGGTGATTAGCAGTAAATGCACGCTAATCGCTCGAGCGAGAATGGGGCATACATATGAAATCGCTGCCGGGAGCCCTGGGCGCAGTATACAGCCGGTATATGGCTGATCCTGCTGCTGCACAAGTCCCGGTGGCGTTACTTACTATTCCCCCTCCAGGTCCACGTGGATGGCAGGGAAGGATGTATTTCAGCTTCCAGCTATTACAGGTGGCCGGATTACAGTGCTTTAAAAGTAACTTCACGTCCGTCTTCTGACGGCGCCGAAGTTACTTACTCACTGTGCGCCGCTATAGATGTAATTCCTATTACGGTCTATGGTGGCGCCGACTATGCCCAAATCTCCTGCGCTGTAATTACAGAGCCCGAGAATGGGCCTTAAGGGTCGCTCCGCACTCGTGATGGATCGCCAATACCGGACTGGAGCAGACAATGCAGGATCTGGTCTGGAGCGTGGGGTGGATGTTTCCGCTGTAGCCATTTATGGGGTGAAAGCATCAAGCTGTCCGGATAAATCGTGCAGGTTGCAACTTTGCGTTATGCTGAGCGCAACGGATTTGTTGCAAAATGACACGTGTGATTGGATCTTATTGATAACATAGGATCCATCAACATATCCGTTATCCGATCCGTAAAACGGGCGCTTGCTTTTCAGATCAAGTGTGAAACAAGCCTTAAAGTGGACCTGAACTCAGAGCTTCCTCTCTGCTCTAAAAGATACGCAGAGGCATAATAATCTTTATAGAAAAACATTTCTTTGTTACAGCTGATACAAATCCTGCAATAAATCTGCAGTGTGTAGACTTCCTGCTTTCATGGAAGCAGATGTAGGGTTAACATCCAGTGTTTACAAATTAGCTGCTCTGCCAAGGCAGCCAGCTGACACAGCTGAGAGATCAATAGCACACTTGCTATTAGTTACAGATGAGGGAGAATTAGACAGGATACGTTCTCTAAATACATACAGGGTTCATTTCTCTGTTTTCCTTCTGTCCTGTGCAACAGTTCAGGTCCACTTTAAGGGCCCGTTTCCACTATCGCGAATTCGCATGCGTTTGCCGCATGCAAATTCGCATAGCCAATACAAGTGGATGGGACTGTTTCCACTTGTCAGGATTTCTGAGCGTCTTCGTCCGCGGTAAAAATCCGCATGGCAGAGCCATCAGAATTCATATACCGCTATGCGGGTGTATGCAAATTTTCATGCAAATTTGCATGAAATCAATGGAAAAGCACACAGGCACTGCCATGGTTAAATTCGCATACAGCGTCTTTCATGCGAATTCGCATACACCCGCATGCGAAATTCGCATCCGCATGCGAATTTTTACCGCGGCGATTCGCACCGCACAAGTGGAAACGGGCCCTATAGGATAGCCAAATGAAAAAACAGAGGGCGTGAATAAAGGGTACATACATCCAATAATGTTTCCACTCCAGAACTGGGTCCTCCGCTTCCTTTTTTCCATGATCTGATCTATACTAAGCCTTGACCACAGGTGGTCAGGACCTTCGAACCGGATAGTCTAGCTTTTGTGCATGCGCAGCCCATGGCCTCATGATCGCAGTGCGAACTCACAGCACTATCAGCAGTGCAAGTGAAAATGTGTGTGCGCCCAGAGCAGCGTCCTGGAGCAAACAGCGCAAGCGCAAAAGCTATAAGATCTTGTTTAAAGGTTCCAACCACCTGTGGTCGGTACGGGATGGATTGTGGAAAAACTGAGCCTGAGGAGTGGATATCTTACTAGATGTATGTACAGTGGTTTGCAAAAGTATTCGGCCCCCTTGAAGTTTTCCACATTTTGTCACATTATTGCCACAAACATGAATCAATGTAATTGGAATTCCACGTGAAAAAAGAATAATACAAAGTGGTGTACACGTGAGAAGTGGAACGAAAATCATACAGGATTCCAAACATTTTTTACAAGTAAATAACTGCAAAGTGGGGTGTGCGTAATTATTCAGCCCCCTGAGTCAATACCTTGTAGAACCACCTTTTGCTGCAATTACAGCTGCCAGTCTTTTAGGGTATGTCTCTACCAGCTTTGCACATATAGAGACTGAAATCCTTGCCCATTATTCTTTGCAAAACAGCTCCAGCTCAGTCAGATTAGATGGACAGCGTTTGTGAACAGCAGTTTTCAGATCTTGCCACAGATTCTCGATTGGATTTAGATCTGGACTTTGACTGGGCCATTCTAACACATGGATATGTTTGGTTTTAAACCATTCCATTGTTGCCCTGGCTTTATGTTTAGGGTCGTTGTCCTGCTGGAAGGTGAACCTCCGCCCCCAGTCTCAAGTCTTTTGCAGACTCCAAGAGGTTTTCTTCCAAGATTGCCCTGTATTTGGCTCCATCCATCTTCCCATCAACTCTGACTAGCTTCCCTGTCCCTGCTGAAGAGAAGCATCCCCAGAGCATGATGCTGCCACCACCATATTTGACAGTGGGGATGGTGTGTTCTAAGTGATGTGCAGTGTTAGTTTTCCACCACACATAGCGTTTTGCATTTTGGCCAAAACGTTCCACTTTGGTCTCATCTGACCAGAGCACCTTCTTCCACATGTTTGCTGTGTCCCCCACATGGCTTGTGGCAAACTGCAAACGGGACTTCTTATGCTTTTCTGGTAACAATGGCTTTCTTCTTGCCACTCTTCCATAAAGGCCAACTTTGTGCAGTGCACGACTAATAGTTGTC
The DNA here is from genome assembly GCF_040937935.1 of Hyperolius riggenbachi. Lineage (NCBI taxonomy): Eukaryota > Metazoa > Chordata > Amphibia > Anura > Hyperoliidae > Hyperolius > Hyperolius riggenbachi. The sequence goes on from NC_090653.1 coordinate 276,827,144, forward strand.
CTATGGACAGATTCCCTGTAGATCTCTGCAGCTCATCCAGAGTCACCACGGGCCTCTTGACTGCATTTCTGATCAGCGCTCTCCTTGTTCGGCCTGTAAGTTTAGGTGGACGGCCTTGTCTTGGTAGGTTTACAGTTGCGCCATACTCCTTCCATTTCTGAATGATCGCTTGAACAGTGCTCTGTGGGATGTTCAAGGCTTTGGAAATCTTTTTGTAGCCTTATGGCCAATACTCACGGGCTACAAATGTCGCCGCAACACGCAAAACCTGGCAGTGAGTCACCCAAAATACACGTAACACCCAAAATACATATACGGTAATCTGGCAGCAGTGGTCCCTCAAACATACACAATCTGGCAGCAGTTCACCAAAATACACATAATCTGGCAGCAGTGGTCCCCCAAACATACACAATCTGGCAGCAGTTCCCCAAAATACACGTAATCTGGCAGCTGTTCCCCAAAATACATAACAGCGGTTCCACAAAAATGCAGATAATCTGACAGCAGTTCCCCCAAAATAGGTACCCCCAGCATAGGTAGCCAGGTCTATAAGTGTCCCCAGTATAAGTAGCCATGAGTATAGTAGTCCCCAGTATATGAAGCCAGAGGTATAGTTGCCTAGTATATGTAGCCAGGGGTATAGGTGTCCAGTATATGTAGTCAGTGGTATATGTGCCCAGTATATGTAGTCAGGGGTATATGTGCCAGTATATGTAGTCAGGGGTATATGTGCCCAGTATATGTAGCCAAGGGTATATGTGCCCAGTACATATAGTCAGGGGTATATGTGCCAGTATATGTAGTCAGGGGTATATGTGCCCAGTATATGTTGCCAGGGGTATATGTGCCCAGTATATGTTGCCAGGGGTATATGTGCCCAGTATATGTAGCCAGGGGTATATGTGCCCAGTATATGTAGCCAGAGGTATATGTGCCCAGTATATGTAGCCAGGGGTATATGTGCCCAGTATATGTAGTCAGGGGTATATGTGCCAGTATATGTAGTCAGGGGTATATGTCCCCAGTATATGTAGCCAGGGGTATATGTCCCCAGTACATGTAGCCAGGGGTATATGTGCCCAGTATATGTAGTCAGGGGTATATGTGCCCAGTATATGTAGTCAGGGGTATATGTGCCCAGTATATGTAGGCAGGGGGGTATATGTGCCAAGTATATGTAGCCAGGGGTATATGTCCCCAGTATATGTAGGCAGGGGTATATGTGCCCAGTATATGTAGCTAGAGGTATATGTCCCCAGTATATGTAGTCAGGGGTATATGTGCCTAGTATATGTAGCCAGGTGTATATGTGCCCAGTATATGTAGCCAGGGGTACATGTGCGCAGTATATGTAGCCAGGGGTATATGTGCCCAGTATATGTAGTCAGGGGTATATGTGCCCAGTATATGTAGTCAGGGGTATAGTAGTCCCCAGTATATGTAGCCAGGGGTATATGTGCCCAGTGTATGTAGTCAGGGGTATATGTGCCCAGTATATGTAGCCAGGGGTATATGTGCCCAGTATATGTAGTCAGGGGTATATGTGCCCAGTATATGTAGTCAGGCAGCACAGAGAGGAGGGATTGGTGGGCACAGCGGGGAATGTCTCTCCCTCCCCCCCCTCAGGGCTCCCCCTTCCTCCCTCTCCCCCTCCAGAACTAAAATTTGTGGGAGCCTGACAGCAGCGTGACTTACCTCTTCCTTCCGGGTAAGTAGTGATGTCCGGTTCATTTGAGACGGTTCTTTCCTGTGAGTTGTGTGATCCGACTCATCATACTGAACCGAATCAGTTCAGTGGAGGAGACAGGAACTGCAGCTGCAGTGTTCAGCTGTAGTTCCTGTCTCATTCACTGAACTGATTCGGTTCAGTATGATGAGTCGGATCACACAACTCACAGGAAAGAACCGGCTCAAATGAACCGGACATCACTACTTACTCAGCGTTTGGACCGAGAGTGAGGTAAGTTTCGACTGCCGCCCGCTGCCAGCTGCTCCGTTCGTTACTTTTGGAGGGGAGAGCAGGGGATGGAGAGCCCCAAGGTGAGGGAAGGAGGGGGGAGATGTCCCCCCTTCCCCATCGCTGCTCACAGCTCTCATTCCACTGTGCTCTCTCCCTCCACAGATGCCAGGGTGGACGGCGTCCACTTTCTGAAAAGAGCAAGTGGACGTCGTCCACCTGCGTCCACGCCCCACTCGACCCCTGATTTTTCTACTAAACATGTGTTTGACTTTATTTCCATCAATTAAATTGATAGATTTCTTATTTTCAGATATTAAAATGAAGAAAAACGAGTGAGGACCAGCGTGGTTTGAATGATAAAACTACATTGTTTGATTCTGAATTCTCTGTGATATGAATAGCAAAGGGGTGTGGTAAGAGGTGCGGAAGAGGCGTGTCTTAAAGTGTTCCTCCTACTTATCTTAAAAAAAAAAAAGTAGGGAGGTTCTGATCTGTGTCAGCAATCCTTTGCTCACCTAGTCAAATGATTTTTTTTTTGATTTTTTTTTCTATTTAAAGTGTAACTGTCGGGCATAAAATCAAAAATCATTTTTTTTTCATCTGTTAAACCAGTAATAAGGCAATCCAAGAGTTAAAATCACTCTTACTTTTCGTTCTTATAAACGATCATTCCCCAGTTTACCTGACTCTTATTTGGTAAGTTGCCGCACAAAGGAATTTGCAGGGCATGCTGGGTTATCTTTTTTTTGGTTCTTTTCTTTGCTCTCAGACTTAACTAATGCAGCCTGATGGGCTGAAGCCTCTTTCCCTCCTGTTTTCCCCTCCCACACTTCTGTTCCTCTCTGATTGGCCAATATTTCCCATGCTGAGACAATGCACTTTCTATTGCAGAGCTGGGTGGGAGTACCTGAGGACTGGTAGGAGGGCGGCCAATCAGGCAGAGGAGAGTAAGGGAGGAAATGACATCAGGATTGGCTTCAAGATAGACACATTTAAACTGGAGAATCCTAGGAAGGATTTTCTTCTTTTTTACTATATATAAAAAAAAAATCACTAAAATCAAAATGTGGACAGTGCAATACATATGTTATGTAAGTAGAGCAAGTACTTATCTACTTATATATGTGGTTTGTTTTTTTCTGAGATAGTATGACTGACAGCTCCTCTTTAAATTCAGTCCAGGTTATCGTCCCTTTTCCATCCTTAGTAAATCTTTCTCACTGTGAAACAGTTAATGCTGCAGGTCTAGTATCCAGAGGAACATTACTCCCTGTCACATGTGCACGGTGTCACGGTCGGGCCAGCGGACGCCTTGACAGTAAGCAAACAAGGCCGTTCGCTGGCTTGTAGGGTGAACGCCCAGGGAGCGGGGTTAGAGTGTGCCAAGAGCTATCGGCTGGTCAGACTTCCTGGTCATTTCTTGTTTTTTTCCATCTACCTTGGAAGTCTATGTAAAATAGTGACTGGGTACCAGAACATTGTTAGGGTGACAGCTAGTTTTTCAGCACTTACAGGCCACTGTTGCTTGGTGGTTGGAAGTCTAGCGACTGCCAATCGACCGCCATGCTACCATGCTCTCTCAATAGGCAGCTGTCAACTCAGTCTCAGACTCAGTTGTCAACTCAGGATGGCCAACTGCGATTCTTGAACAACGTGCACATAAACTACGACATGATGCTGAACTAAGGTAGTGGCCTCACAATCAAACGTCAAGCAAAGGCTAAATGAATAAACACCATTGTAATGCGGCCAATGGCCATTTCCGCACAGGTAGTATAAGGTCTTTAATTTCTACCAATCCACCCCTAGATATGCATGCCATCCATTCTCTCCACCCCAACAAATAGGCTCTGATTTGAGTGATTAAAATTCACTGGATTATGTGTAGAGCGCACAAGACTTGCACACATTCAAAGGTTGCAGGGAGACAAACTCACAAAGACAACTCCAGACATCACATCTGAAGCTTCCTTTGGGAACAAATCAAGTATTTTGCTGGGAGTTTGGCATGACTCTGGTGAGAGGTGTATTTTTGGTGGGAGTTTGGCATAACTCTGGCGAGGGGTGTATTTTTGGTGGGAGTTTGGCATGACCCTGGTGAGAGGTGTATTTTTGGTGAGAGTTTGGCATAACTCTGGCGAAGGGTGTATTTTTGGTGGGAGCTTGGCATGACTCTGGTGAGGGGTGTATTTTTGGTGGGAGTTTGGCATGACCCTGGTGAGAGGTGTATTTTTGGTGAGAGTTTGGCATAACTCTGGCGAAGGGTGTATTTTTGGTGGGAGCTTGGCATGACTCTGGTGAGGGGTGTATTTTTGGTGAGAGTTTGGCATAACTCTGGCGAGGGGTGTATTTTTGGTGAGAGTTTGGCATAACTCTGGTGAGGGGTGTATTTTTGGTGGGAGTTTGGCATAACTCTGGTGAGCGGTGTATTTTTGGTGAGAGTTTGGCATGACTCTGGTGAGGGGTGTATTTTTGGTGAGAGTTTGGCATAACTCTGGCGAGGGGTGTATTTTTGGTGAGAGTTTGGCATTACTCTGGTGAGAGGTGTATTTTTGGTAAGAGTTTGGCATGACTCTGGCAAGGAGTGTATTTTTGGTGAGAGTTTGGAAAGACCCTGGTGAGAGGTGTATTTTTGGTGAGAGTTTGGCATAACTCTGGCGAGGGGTGTATTTTTGGTGAGAGTTTGGCATAACACTGGTGAGGGGTGTATTTTTGGTGAGAGTTTGGCATAACTCTGGCGAGGGGTGTATTTTTGGTGAGAGTTTGGCATAACTCTGGCGAGGGGTGTATTTTTGGTGAGAGTTTGGCATAACTCTGGCGAGGGGTGTATTTTTGGTGAGAGTTTGGCATAACTCTGGCGAGGGGTGTATTTTTGGTGAGAGTTTGGCATAACTCTGGCGAGGGGTGTATTTTTGGTGAGAGTTTGGCATAACACTGGCGAGGGGTGTATTGTTGGTGGGAGTTTGGCATAACTCTGGTGAGAGTTGCATTTTTGGTGAGAGTTTGGAAAGACCCTGGTGAGAGGTGTATTTTTGGTGAAAGTTTGGTATAACTCTGGTGAGAGGTGTATTTTTGGTGAGAGTTTGGCATAACTCTGGTGAGCGGTGTATTTTTGGTGAGTTTGGCATAACTCTGGCGAGGGGTGTATTTTTGATGGGAGTTTGGCATAACTCTGGCGAGGGGTGTATTTTTGGTGGGAGTTTGGCATAACTCTGGTGAGAGGTGTATTTTTGGTGAGAGTTTGTCATAACTCTGGCGAGGGGTGTATTTTTGGTGAGAGTTTGGCATAACTCTGGCGAGGGGTGTATTTTTGGTGAGAGTTTGGCATAACTCTGGCGAGGGGTGTATTTTTGGTGGGAGTTTGGCATAACTCTGGCGAGGGGTGTATTTTTGGTGGGAGTTTGGCATAACTCTGGCGAGAGGTGTATTTTTGGTGAGAGTTTGTCATAACTCTGGCGAGGGGTGTATTTTTGGTGAGAGTTTGGCATAACTCTGGCGAGGGGTGTATTTTTGGTGGGAGTTTGGCATAACTCTGGCGAGGGGTGTATTTTTGGTGAGAGTTTGGCATAACTCTGGCGAGGGGTGTATTTTTGGTGGGAGTTTAGCATAACTCTGGCGAGGGGTGTATTTTTGGTGGGAGTTTGGCATAACTCTGGTGAGAGGTATATTTTTGGTGAAAGTTTGGTATAATTCTGGCGAGGGGTGTATTTTTGGTGAGAGTTTGGCATAACTCTGGCGAGGGGTGTATTTTTGGTGAGAGTTTGGCATAACTCTGGCGAGGGGTGTATTTTTGGTGGGAGTTTGGCATAACTCTGGTGAGAGGTGTATTTTTGGTGAGAGTTTGGCATAACTCTGGCGAGGGGTGTATTTTTGCTGAGAGTTTGGCATAACTCTGGCGAGGGGTGTATTATTGGTGGGAGTTTGGCATACCTCTGGTGAGAGTTGTATTTTTGGTGAGAGTTTGGAAAGACCCTGGTGAGAGGTGTATTTTTGGTGAAAGTTTGGCATGACTCTGGCGAGGGGTGTATTTTTGGTGAGAGTTTGGCATAACTCTGGCGAGGGGTGTATTTTTGGTGGGAGTTTGGCATAACTCTGGTGAGAGTTGTATTTTTGGTGAGAGTTTGGAAAGACCCTGGTGAGAGGTGTATTTTTGATGAAAGTTTGGTATAACTCTGGTGAGAGGTGTATTTTTGGTGAGAGTTTGGCATAACTCTGGCGAGGGGTGTATTTTTGGTGGGAGTTTGGCATAACTCTGGCGAGGGGTGTATTTTTGGTGAGAGTTTGGCATAACTTTGGTAAGAGGTGTATTTTTGGTGAGAGTTTGGCATAACTCTGGCGAGGGGTGTATTTTTGGTGAGAGTTTGGCATAACTCTGGCGAGGGGTGTATTTTTGGTGAGAGTTTGGCATAACTCTGGCGAGGGGTGTATTTTTGGTGAGAGTTTGGCATAACTCTGGTGAGAGTTGTATTTTTGGTGAGAGTTTGGAAAGACCCAGGTGAGAGGTGTATTTTTGGTGAAAGTTTGGTATAACTCTGGCGAGGGGTGTATTTTTGGTGAGAGTTTGGCATAACTCTGGCGAGGGGTGTATTTTTGGTGAGAGTTTGGTATAACTCTGGCGAGGGGTGTATTTTTGGTGGGAGTTTGGCATGACTCTGGTGAGAGGTGTATTTTTGGTGGGAGTTTGGCATAACTCTGGTGAGAGGTGTATTTTTGGTGGGAGTTTGGCATAACTCTGGTGAGAGGTGTATTTTTGGTGAGAGTTTGGCATAACTCTGGTGAGGGGTGTATTTTTGGTGGGAGTTTGGCATGACTCTGGTGAGAGGTGTATTTTTGGTGAGAGTTTGGCATAACTCTGGCGAGGGGTGTATTTTTGGTGAGAGTTTGGCATAACTCTGGTGAGAGGTGTATTTTTGGTGGGAGTTTGGCATGACCCTGGTGAGAGGTGTATTTTTGGTGAGAGTTTGGCATAACTCTGGCGAGGGGTGTATTTTTGGTGAGAGTTTGGCATAACTCTGGCGAGAGGTGTATATTTGGTGGGAGTTTGGCATGACTCTGGTGAGAGGTATATTTTTGGTGAAAGTTTGGCATCACTCTGGCGAGGGGTGTATTTTTGGTGAGAGTTTGGCATAACTCTGGTGAGGTGTATTTTTGGTGAAAATGTGGCATAACCCTGGCGAGGGGTGTATTTTTGGTGAGAGTTTGGCATAACCCTGGCGAGGGGTGTATTTTTGGTGGGAGTTTAGCATGAGTCTGGTGAGAGGTGTATTTTTGGTGAGAGTTTGGCATAACTCTGGTGAGAGGTGTATTTTTGGTGGGAGTTTGGCATAACTCTGGTGAGAGGTGTATTTTTGGTGGGAGTTTGGCATGACTCTGGTGAGAGGTGTATTTTTGGTGAGAGTTTGGCATAACTCTGGTGAGGAGTGTATTTTTGGTGGGAGTTTGGCATGACCCTGGTGAGAGGTGTATTTTTGGTGAGAGTTTGGCATAACTCTGGCGAGGGGTGTATTTTTGGTGAGAGTTTGGCATAACTCTAGTGAGAGGTGTATTTTTGGTGGGAGTTTGGCATGACCCTGGTGAGAGGTGTATTTTTGTTGAGAGTTTGGCATAACTCTGGCGAGGGGTGTATTTTTGGTGAGAGTTTGGCATAACTCTGGCGAGAGGTGTATTTTTGGTGGGAGTTTGGCATGACTCTGGTGAGAGGTATATTTTTGGTGAAAGTTTGGCATCACTCTGGCGAGGGGTGTATTTTTGGTGAGAGTTTGGCATAACTCTGGTGAGGTGTATTTTTGGTGAAAATGTGGCATAACCCTGGCGAGGGGTGTATTTTTGGTGAGAGTTTGGCATAACCCTGGCGAGGGGTGTATTTTTGGTGAGAGTTTGGAATGACTCTGGTGAGAGGTGTGTTGTTGGTGGAAGATTGGCATAACCCTGGCGAGGGGTGTATTTTAGGGGAGAGTTTGGCATGGCTGGTGAGTGGTGTATTTTTGGTGAAAGTTTGGTATAACTCTGGTGGGGGCACAGCCATTGGGGGGATTACCGGGGGGCGGGGGGAAGAATACAATGGAGAAGACAGCGCGGGGGCCCACACACCTCATGGGGTTGGAGAAAGCCCCAGGTAAGTATAAATATTCCCATTATGGGCTTGTTTCCACTAGACGCGGATTCTGGATGCAGGAAAATGGACGCTAATGAATGCCTATGGGCCTGTTTCCACTAATCACAATTTTTCTGATGCAGAAAAATTATGGAATCTCAGGTTCCCTTTAAACAGCACATTCCTTTGGCCCGCTGACCGGTCTGTGCTGTTACTGCAATTCCACCTGCGTTCTGCGGACAGAAAACACATGTGAGGCTCAGGAAACCCCCCAGCGTGTAATCTGTCAGCGCGCAGAACATAAGGATTATGAATAAAGTTGTTTATTTGGATTTGCAGCGAGGTCCCCAGGAAATTGGTTTTCGGCTGTCTTCCTCCCTGCCGGTATGGCTCTGCTCCATGCTGGGGCTACACATTTATCTGACTGGATAACATGGCTCTCCTTGGAGAAGCAGCTCTCTCCCTATCATGGGAATGAGTTACAGGGGGGGGAAGGCTGGAAGTCCCTCTATGTGCTACTGTATTTTTGGCAGCCTGCAAACACACAGAGGGGAATTGGAAGCAGAGAGTGTTCCCAGGGAGTAGGTGCTAAGTGCAGCCTGACAGCCCCAGGGGTGTGAGAAATGCTGCCTCATTACACTTCATTAGTAGCTTCCAGTCTCTGTCCCACACCAGGGAGTTATAAAACCACAACAAAGAGGATTTCTCAGCTGCAGCCTGCAAATTCCGATGCTCTGTGGAGGAAGTGAAGCTGCAATACAGTCCTTTCCTAATAGAGTACTTAGGCTATACATTTCACCAATACAGACAGTCCTCTACTTACAAACGACTCGAGTTACAAGGTTTCAAAGCTACGATGTTGTCTCCATGCACAAAATGTACTGCACTGTTTTTGTTACATACTTTTGTTGTTAAATATTACAGTAAAATAAAACCCTAACTGTCGCTGCATCCAGCAGCTGTCCCTGCGTCCCAGGTTTTTTGTTACTGCGCAGTAACGGGCAGCTGGACGGGACCAGGGAGCGAGGCGGGCGAGCGAGGTGGGCGGGTGCACGACGGGCGCGCGCATGCGCACTGGCGGCGACCGGAAAAAGACCTAGAGCCCGTTTTTAAATGGGCTTGGGTCTACTAGTTACAGTATAAACTGTTATAAGTACAGTAGTTGAAAATACACAATAGAAAACGACCAAGAAACATCGTTTTTACGACATGTTCACATCCAGAGTTGTCCGAAAATAAAACATTCATCCACATTTCACCATATAAAACACAGGACTCAACTTACAAACAAATACAACTTACAATTTCCCGGAACGGGGCCCGTTTGGAAGCATGGGGCTGATTGGTACGTTTGGCACACTGGGGAAGTAGATGGTAAATAGTTATGGCTTGAGTGCACATTTTTTTGTTAATTGTATGCAGCTTGGAATTATTATTATTTATATAGCTCTTCTGCAGCGCTGGACAGAGTATATTGTCTTGTCACTAAGGGCCCGTTCACACTGTTTTGCGGGAGTGATTTTCCCGTGATTAACGCAGAAAAATCACTGGACACTGCGGCGGTTTTGGAGCGATCGCGATTAGCGTGCTTTGCACGCTAATCACGATCGCTAATCGTGGTACGCTCCTCGCCGGCAAACCGCTGCATGCAGCGCGGTTGCGGTTATCGCAGTGAGAACACTGCCACTTGCTACATTGTGTAGTGGTTTTTCCAAATCCGCTAGCGGTTTGCCATGAGCGGGAATCGCGCGATTCCCGCTCAGGTGAGAACGGGCCCTAACTGTCCCTCAGAGGGGCTCACAGTCTAATCCCTCCCATAGTCATATGTCTGTGTATGTATTGCATCAGGGATGCTCACCGGATGCATCCACGAATAATCTGAGTGATTACTCGTCATTCAAATGATGTTTAATTGGCGCAGGTGTGTGGCAGGGATACAAGGGGTTATTTACCCATAATTCTGCCGTCCACCCTGCGTTTCAAAGAGCTTGCACGCGTCCTATTGGTCGCATTGGGAAGCTCGGTGGCATAGTGGTTAGCACTGTCGCCTTGCAGTGCTGGGTCCCCGGTTCGAATCCCAGCCAGGTCAACATCTGCACGGAGTTTGTATGTTCTCCCCGTGTCTGTGTGGGTTTCCTCCGGGCACTCCGGTTTCCTCCCACATCCCAAAACATACAGATAAGTTGATTGGCTTCCCCCTAAATTGGCCTTAGAGTACGATACACACACTACATGATACATACATAGACATAGGACTATGGTAGGGACTAGATTGTGAGCTCCTTCGAGGGACAGTTAGTGACAAGACAATATACTCTGTACAGCGCTGTGGAAGATGTCAGCGCTATATAAATACTAAATAATAAATCATAAGTGCAAGCATCACACCGGCCCACTTCCTCCTTTGCGCCGGTGTGAAGCTTGCAACGCAACCAATAGGACTCTTGCAAGCTCTTTGAAACGCAGAGCGGACGGCGGAATCCCCGCCGCACACCTGCGCCAACTGTTCATCATTTAAATCACGAGTTATCACTCGTAACAGCCTCCAGTGACATCCCTGGTATGTATCGTGTAGTGTATGTATCATAGTCTAGGGCCAATTTAGGGGAAAGCCAATGGGTACCGTTTCAAAAAAGAAAAAGTCAGATACTCACCTAAGGAGAGGGAAGGCTCGGTCCTAATGAGCCTTCCCTCTCCTCTCCCGATGCCCTCGGTGCTACGCTGGCTCCCCCGTACGTGTCCGCCGCCGCAGGGACTTCGAAAGGCCTTCGGGAGCACTCGGGCTTCCGAAGACGGGCCGCTCCATACTACGTACGCGCGAGCGCGTCAGAGGGCACTCGCGCATGCGTAGTATGGAGCGGCCGCGTCATCGGGAGCCCGAGTGCTCCTGAAGGCTTCCGAAAGCTCCCTTCGGCATGCGGAAGTGGCAGTATTTGACCGAACTGGTCGAATACTGCCACGGGGGATCCTGCGCGGGACCGGGCACCGGGAGAGGAGAGGAAAGGCTCATTAGGACCGAGCCTTCCCTCTCCTTAGGTGAGTATCTGACTTTTTCTTTTTTCAATCGGTAAACATTCACTTTAACTTATATGAATGTTTTGGGGATGTGGGAGGAAACCGGAGTGCCCGGGGAAAATCCATGGATACAAGGGAAGAACATACAAACTCCATGCAGATAAAGCACTGGCCGTGATTTGAACCTGGTACCCAGCGCTGCAAGGTGAGAGTGCTAACCACTACGCCACCGTGCAGCCCTGTATGCACCTACAACTGAAGTCATTTAAAACAATACCAGTTGCGTTATGGCTGTGCACCCGATCAAAAACGACGGTCCAACATCTTGCAGCATGTCCAATCAATATGCATGGCCGGAATGGGTTGCGTCGATGATCGTGCATGCACTTGGTGGCACAGACTGTCATCAGATTCAATACTAATTATCTAATCGGATGGTGGATCGTCCAGCAAGCTGCTAGATGTATGGGTAGCTTCAGTCATTAAGGCTGGTTTCACAGTGGGACGTTACAGGCGCACGTTAGAGCAGCCTGTAACACAGCCCAACTCACAGCAATGAAAAATCAATGGGCTGTTCACAGTGCCCACGTTGCGTTTCTCAGTAACGCTGCGCTATAACAGAACGTACTGCATGCAGTACTTTATAAGCGGCAGAGCCGCGTTAGACTGCTTGCACATGCTCAGTAATGTTGGAGAGGAGGGGAGAGCGGCCGGGCACATGGCTAATTAATATGCACTGCACTCAGTGACATGCAGTGTTTACTTCCTGGAGTGGCCGCTCTGTGCGGCGATTGGCCGGCGGGACCACGTGATGCCGCATGCGTCCAAGAGTACGCATCACGGCATCACGGACGCCAGAGTGAGCTGCACAACGCGGCTCACTCTGACGTCCACATTAGAGAGCACCAGGTGTTGCGTTAGGGGCAAGTTATGCGACCATAAAGTCCCCTAAAACGCAATGTCCTGGTGTGAAACCAGCCTAAAGCTATTACCTGAAACAATGTTTGATGTTAGACAACAAAAGGTTTCCTTTAGACAACATCTGATCTTTCTTATTACAAGTGAGTTCAGGCCTTCACCCCAGCTCCTAATATTCTGTCCAGTTGCCATAAAAGACTTCATCAAAGCAAATTAGCATGCTGGTGACAAACGGTGTCATTAGGCAGCAGTTGTTGGGCCCTTTGGTGGGCCAGCTCCCCTTGGTCCATGTGGCCAGACAGACAGTAGCCCAAGTGGTGAGAAGAGACAGGTGTGGCAGCAGAAGGGTAATTGCCATTGGTCTGCTAATCTGCAGCAGAGGAGGCTGGGAAAGGAGAGAGGAGGTCAGTGGGAAAATCTGGGGCACTCAGAACCCAGAGGATGGGGAGACATTTGCCAGTTGGCTATTTATGAAATCTCACTAATAGTCATCACATTCCCTAGGAAGTGACCCCCTATTTGGGGGACCATTTGTTGGTCTAGCATGGACACGCCAAACTGCAGCTACACAGATGAATTGTGAGATGGGGCTGTATAAATGTTGTCATTTGGCGGAGAGTGCATTCCTCTTGCTGAATGACTGTCCCAGTGATTGGAGTTACTTTCCCACATGTAGAATAAAGGCCCGTACCCACCACGCGATTTTCCCATCGATTGTTCCAACGACTAGAGATTTTTGGAGCGACGAGCAGTCATTTTCACGGTCTCACAACTTGGTGTTTAGCTGGTTAGTGTACTCGGTGGCTGGATAGTGTACTTAACACAGGAGACCAGGGTTCCAATCTTGGCTCTTCCTGTTCAGTAAGCCAGCACCTATTCAGCAAGGAGTCCTTGGGCAAGAGGCCCTAACACTGCTACTACCTATAGAGCACTTCCTTGTGGCTGCAGCTCTGGCCTAACACTGCTACTGCCTATAGAGCGCCCACTAGTGGCTGCAGCTCTGGCCTAACACTGCTACTGCCTATATAGAGGACCCCCTAGTGGCTGCAGCTCTGGCCTAACACTGCTACTGCCTATAGAGCGCCCCCTAGTGGCTGCAGCTCCGTCCTAACACTGCTACTACCTATAGAGCACGTCCTTGTGGCTGCAGCTCTGGCCTAACACTGCTACTGCCTATATAGAGGACCCCCTAGTGGCTGCAGCTCTGGCCTAACACTGCTACTGCCTATAGAGTGCCCACTAGTGGCTGCAGCTCCGTCCTAACACTGCTACTACCTATAGAGCACTTCCTTGTGGCTGCAGCTCTGGCCTAACACTGCTACTGCCTATATAGAGGACCCCCTAGTGGCTGCAGCTCTGGCCTAACACTGCTACTGCCTATAGAGCGCCCCCTAGTGGCTGCAGCTCTGTCCTAACACTGCTACTACCTATAGAGCACTTCCTTGTGGCTGCAGCTCTGGCCTAACACTGCTACTGCCTATATACAGGACCCCCTAGTGGCTGCAGCTCTGGCCTAACACTGCTACTGCCTATAAAGCGCCCCCTAGTGCTGCAGCTCTGTCCTAACACTGCTACTACCTATAGAGCACGTCCTTGTGGCTGCAGCTCTGGCCTAACACTGCTACTGCCCATAGAGCGCCCCCTAGTGGCTGCAGCTCTGTCCTAACACTGCTACTACCTATAGAGCACGTCCTTGTGGCTGCAGCTCTGGCCTAACACTGCTACTGCCTATATACAGGACCCCCTAGTGGCTGCAGCTCTGGCCTAACACTGCTACTGCCTATAAAGCGCCCCCTAGTGGCTGCAGCTCTGGCCTAACACTGCTACTACCTATAGAGCACGTCCTTGTGGCTGCAGCTCTGGCCTAACACTGCTACTACCTATAGAGCACGTCCTTGTGGCTGCAGCTCTGGCGCTTTGAGCCCGCCAGGAGAAAAGCGTGATATAACTGTTGTTTGTCTTGTGTCTTGTCTGTAGCGATGCACGGCATGGTTGTTACAGGGGGCACAGTTTAAGTTATGTGCAGTGCTGTGGAGTCGGTACAAAAATCATCCACCTCCCTAGTTTATGAAACCACGACTCAGGCCTCGTTCACATTATACGCGCTTCCGTGCGCATTTGGAAGCGCGTATGATGTGCTGAAATGCAGGAACGGCAGAAGGGAATAGACAGCCCTTCTGCCATTTACATCTACTGAGCTGCGCAGCAGTACGATGTGCTATGATGCGCTTGCGTACTGCTGCATGCATTTTGCCCACAAGCGCAGAGCTGACCCATCACTGTCAATGGATGGGATCAGCAGCGCAGCGGGTAGTGGCGCAGATGGCGTGCGATCGTACGCGTTGCATTCTGATCGCACGTCCATCTGCACTAGTAGATGTGAAGGAGGCCTCAGTCTCCCACTCCAGGTACCCAAATTGGCTCTGACTCCTTAGGCTAAGGCTCAACACACACCATACAATCTTGGTTGTTCAATCTCACCACTTACCGTACATGTAGTATAAGAGTTTATCCAATCAATCATTCAAGGTATATTCAATATATTGGCCCTTATACTACATAGATTTGGTAAATCTGTACAACCAAGATTGTATGGTGTGTGTTGAGCTTAATACTTACCAGGGTAGTGGATTTTGTACAAAAATTATCCGACTCCAAGTACCCAAAATTGCTCCAACTCCTCCTCTGACTCCACAGCCCTGGCTGTGTGGCATGGGGGGAGGGGTGTAGCACACCAGGGTTTCCTGGGTTGTGGCACTGCTCTGAACTGGAGCTGGATCATCCATTAGGCAACGTAGGCAGCTCCCTAGGGTCTGAAAAGAAACTAGGGGCCTAGTTGACGTTAGCCCCCAACAAATCTTACCAAAAAAAAAGCCAGGTGGCTATGAAGGGTGGGCTCAAAGTTGTTACTTACCTAGAGCCCTATTTTAACTTAATCCATCTCTGCTCTGATTATCATACCATTCTCCTTCAACACTTAAAAAGCATTAAAGTGGACCTAAACTCTTGCACAGGACTGACGAAAAACAGAGAAAAGCATTTAGGGAGTTTATCCTGTCCAAATCCCCCCTCATCTGTGACTAATCACAACTGTAATTTAATCTCTCAACTTTGTCAGCTTGCGGCCTCAGCAGAGAAGCTAATTTGTAAACACAGGATGTTCATATGCCTGTTTCTGTAAAAGCAGGAAGTAGACACACTGCAGAGTTCTTGCAGGATTTGTAACAAATAAAATGTTTTTCTTTAAAGGTTATCATGCTGTTGCTTATCTTTTAGCGTAGAGAGGACGTTCTGAGTTCAGGTCTGCTTTACAAATATCAGATTTCTGCTTTTTTTTTGTATAAAGAAAGACTAAATATCCTGGAGTGCTGGAAAAATGATGCTCTGTCAGCCTCGGAGGTTTATTGAGCCTTGGAAGTAAATCTCTGGGGATTCCTGCAGACTTCCGCCTCCACCTCTAACACCATAAGCGAAGACCAATTGGGTGAGAGGCCGAATTATTTTCTTAAATTAGAGGAAACAGGGACCTTAATTCCATCATAAACACCCCGTAGCGGTGCGGAGCGGCGGGAGGCGAGCCAAGTCATGGCGGCCGCACGCTTCGGCATTCCGAGATCTGCTGGAAATGAAATACACATGGAGCAGACGCTCTCGAGAGACAGCGGGGATTTACACTGGATGTGCGCTCTGCTCTGTCTGTACAGGACGCCAGTGCAAAACAGCCCCAGGCACAGGACGCCGCTTCTTCCCGACATTCACACATCGCACAAGGGCCGCCGTACAGCTTACGGGCGCCACACTCAAAGGACAACTGAACAGAGAGGGATGTGGAGGCTGCCATATTTATTAATTTTTAAAGGGGACCTGAACTCAGACGTTCCTCTCTGCTCTAAGGCTTTATTCACATCTTTAAAATCGAAATCACTGACGCCAGCTATTTTCAATTTTTTGCACGTCCCCCCCACCCCCCCTTTTGGCGCTCCACTGCGCGCTACAATTTTGTACAAAAATACATTCTCAATGCAATAGGTCAGAGGAAGTCCATCTAGCTTAGGCCTCGTCCACATTGGGTGCGTTGAGAAACGTGTCAAAGCGCATGATAAAAAACGCGTCTGTGCGCGCTTCAGTGCGTTGTGCTTTTTTTAAGCATGTGTTGTTTATTGTAGCAGTTGTCAATTAAAGGGACACTACAGCGAAAAACTGTAAAATTTAAAATATGTGCAAACATACACAAATAAGAAGTACGTTTTTTCCAGAGTAAAATGAGCCATAAATTACTTTTCTCCTATGTTGCTGTCACTTACAGTAGGCTGTAGAAATAAGTCAGACAGAAGTGACAGGTTTTGGACTAGTCCATCTCTTTATAGGGGATTCTCAGGGATATATTTATTTTCAAAAGCACTAAGGGCTCGTTTCCACTATCGCGAATCCGCATGCGCCCAACGCATGCGGATTCGCACATGTAATGCAAGTGGATGGGCCTGTTTCCACTGTAGCGTTGTTGAGGTACGTTTTTTTCAGCGGTGAAAAAACGCACAAAAGAGCCGCAGAATTCGCCTGCGAGTGGAATGCATGCGAATAGCAGGCAATGTATTTAAGAGGGAAATCGCATGCGTTTTTCTTACGCGTTTTTACGCGATTACGCGTGCGATTCCGCATAGGAACCAATGTAAATTAACACAGGCAGTGACATGGTTAAAACGCATATAGCCTAACCTATGCAAAATCGCATGCGTAATCGCGTAAAATAACGCGTAAAAAAAACGCACCTGCATGTGATTTCATTAGCGGTGGAATCCAGGCGATTCCACACCGCAATAGTGGAAACGAGCCCTTAGTGAATGCTGGTTGCTCTGTCCAACTGCCAAAAAACTGTGTAGCGAGCAGGAAAGCTGGCCAGCATGATTGTTTAAATCCTTTTTAGGGAATATCTTTATAAAGAATGAAAGCCTTGCTGAGAATCCCCTATGAAGAGATGGACTAGTTCAAGACCTGTCGCTTCTGTCAGATTTCTACTACCTACTGTAAGTGACAGCAACATAGGAGAAAAGTACTTTATGGCTCATTTTACTCTGGAAAAAACCATACTTATTTGTTTGTTTGCACACATTTTAAATTTTAAAATGTTTCGCTGTAGTGTCCCTTTAAGCTTTGTTTTCATATGAAAATGTATTTTTTTTTCCAGATAGGGGTAAAAACACGCATTCACTTCTATGCGCTTGTACGCACTTGTATGCGCTAAAAAAAACACACCCATTCATTTGTATTGCTGTGCACTTGCTTTACAGCTCAACGCACAGAAATGCAGCCACGCTATGTTTTTGTAACGCAGGGCATAGATG
Source organism: Hyperolius riggenbachi (assembly GCF_040937935.1). Classification (NCBI taxonomy): domain Eukaryota; kingdom Metazoa; phylum Chordata; class Amphibia; order Anura; family Hyperoliidae; genus Hyperolius; species Hyperolius riggenbachi. The sequence goes on from NC_090653.1 coordinate 276,844,476, forward strand.
TAAATGAGGCACATTTAATTACATGGGAAAATCAATACCTTGCAGAACGCACAGCGCAATGCGCTGTGAAAAGCGCACAGAAACGGCCCTGATGTGAACGATGCCTTAAATATATGAGTTGGGCAAAATAAAGAAAATCAGATTTACTTACCCGGGGCTCCCTTCAGCCCCCAGAAGCCTCTGTGCCCCTTGCCACTGCCCCACTCTCTGCCACTGTCCTGGGGTCCGCTCCGTAGCGGCCACCGACCTGGCCAGGTCGGCAGCTTCTGCGCATGCGCAGTACTATCCCAAAACTCTAGTCACATGGCCTGTGTGCCTGTTTCCAAAACACTTGGCATCAACTCACAGAGAGTGCCATTGACTGCAGCCTTGTGTGCTAGGCCTTTATGTCATCAGTTTGGGGCGTGTTCCAGGAAAATGAGGGGAGGGGACGTCGGCAGAGGCTCCTCCCTCTGCTCAAGGAGGCGTTACAAAAAACCCCATACTAACCAGCTAAATGTATAGCAGGGAGGGAAGGAGGAGCTTTCTGACCCACTCTTTTAGCAGCCATGCAAGCTGTAGTTTGGTGTCAGAGAACATCACAGGAGATGCCTGCAGTATCCTTTCCAAAAACAGTGGCTGCATCTAATTAAACCAACTGCATAATCATGATAATAGCAGTAATAATAATCATACTAACAGGCTATTGAAGTTCAGCCTGTCCATATCTGAAAGCCATTTAGTCTCATTTCAATAACTAAATATTTAAGCACCGTCCCTCAGATCAAAGAGGCCCTGTAGTAACATATAGTAGAATGTAGTAAATCAATCAGGATACCCAATTTTACATTCATATTCCTATATTTATATATTGCTGTATATTGGTTTGAAGCTCCGCCCTCCCAGTGATGGTTTGCCTAGGCTGTTTATTATGCAGAGTTCTCCTCCCAGTGCATTCTGGGAGACCAGGGCCCGTATTCAATTCCCTTTTTCTCCTGAGTTTCCTCTTAAGCGATATGGCACACCTCATCAATAAAAATGCCTTTTAAGCCCCCAGCAAGCAAGAAAACCCTCAGAATACTTTTTGACGGTACTTTTTTACCTACTCTTTGGTACTTTTTCATTTGCAGAGTGCTGAGAAATTAAATTAAACAGAAGCTGAAGAATTACCTCCTAGGAGAAAAAGTAAACTGAATAATGGCCCAGGTGTCGTTTCTGTTCACTTCGGAACAAATAAACTAACATTTCGGAGAGCTGCACCTCACAGGACTAAAGATGTAAAGATCCTCTTTAAAGAAAACCTGTAACTAAAAAAAGTTCCCCTAGGGGGGTGCTCACCTCGGGTGAGGGAAGCCTCCGGATCCTATCGAGGCTTCCCCCGTCCTCCTGTGTCCCACGGGGGTCTCGCTGTGCCTCTCCGAACAGCGAGGATGTAAATATTTACCTTCCCGACTCCAGCGCAGGCGCAGTATCGGATCTCCGCTTGGAGATAGGCGGAAATAGCCGATCTCTGTCGGTCCGCTCTACTGTGCAGGCGCAAGTCTCCTCCACCTGCGTAGTAGAGCAGACTCGACGGAGATCGGATATTTCCGTGCTGAGAGCCGCAACAGCGCCCCCGCTGGAGCCAGGGGAGGTAAATATAGCAAGCCTTGTCGAGCCAGGATCACGGGAAGCTTTGGGGGAGCCAGCGCTGGACTGCCTGCAGCTACAGCGGAGGGGGAAGCCTCATTGGGACCCTGAGACTTCCCCCTCCCGAGGTGGGTACCCCCAGGGGACGTTTTTTTATTACAGTCTCTTTAATGTTAATGCAGTCTATCAGTGCTAGTTTCCTGTAATACGAACACAAAACACTTTGCGTGGATTTGCGTTTTGATTTCCATTCAACAGAACTAGAATCACAACGTCGCGATGAGAAAGATCCCATAGAGATACATTAGCAAAAGTGCTTTGCTGATCGCCGGGGATCAGCAAAGTGCTAAAAAGCGCCCAAGTGTGAACCAGCCCTCAATCACCCAACTCCAGCCTGATGTCCTTTCTGTTTATTACAGCACCGATTCCATTGGCCAGGCTATGGTGTAATCCAAAAGGTAAAAAAATAAATAAAGGACACTTGTAGTGAGAGGAGTATTTATTCCCTTTTAAACAATACCAGTTGACTGGCAGTCCTGCTGATCTATTTGGCTGCAGTAGTGTCTAAATCACACACCCGAAACAAGCATGCAGCTAATCTTGTCAGATCTGACAATGTCAGAAACGCCTGATCAGCTGCATGCTTGTTCAGGGGCAATGGCTGAAAGTATTAGAGGCAGAGGGTCGGCAGGGCTGCCAGGCAACTGGTATTGTTTAACCTCCCTGGCAGTACGTAGATGCAGTGGCTGCGTCCGCGGGAGGGATTTTTTAAAATAAAAAAGGCTAGCTAACTATGTGCGGTAAGTCCCCCGCCACCTCTCTGACCCCCCCGATCGCCGCCGGCAATATTTACCCGTCCGCGATCCCGCGAGAGACGCAGCTTCAGCAATGATTTTCACTGTCACTATGGCGCTGATCGGACATGACGTCATGACGTCATGCGCAGTCCTGATCCTCCCCATAGCGAAGCCTGGAGCTGATTGGGAGACTGCACCATCTCTGGGGGGATGTATTGCGGCTGCGATCGGGGGCGATCGGTGGGGACCGGAGGCACTTGGGGGGCATAGTTAGCTAGCCTAGTGCTAGCTGAAGAATGTAAAACACATTTTATTTAAAACAAATCCTCCCAGGGCCATGCAATCCCCTGCGGCGGCTAGCCCGAAGAAGAAATGCAAAACACTCACAAAATCGCTTTGTGTAGCGATTGCGTTTGCGGTTTTTAAGAATAAATACATTGTATTTATTCTTTTCCGGGTCAAAGAGTTCACTTCCTGACTTGTGGCAGGGAGAGAATTACAAAACCGCTCGGACAAAAACTGCTAAGCACAAAAATGAATCGCCCACCCAAGCGCCGGGAATCGGAAAAAAAAAATGCCTCAAAAACAGCCCAACGCGGACGGACACGCGAGCCGAACCCAACGTTAACAAGGCCTTAAGGTGCCCGCTTTGTCCCGAGACTGACAGTAACAATACATATCCGCAAGCATGAGAAGTAGGCAAAGCAGTACGGTCACCCCTTACAGTGCCCCCCCCTACCCGGAATGAATGAAGTTCCAAATCCTTCGCCCATATCTGAACGGGTTAACAATTTCTTTCTTATCCAAAGTAAAGTTTGCAAACATTCCAGAGTGACTTTTACAATTGTGCTGCGCTTGTCAGACTGGTTTGTGTACCTAGTGTAAGCGTCCATAACACTGGGGAACTTATTGCAAGGGTGGCAAAGGCGACCTTCGTCTCTAGGGAAAGTCACGTAGATTCCTCGCTTGTCCTTCCGATAACTGAAGGTGTGAAATTTCATCTCCAAGAGAATGAGGCGCTGCCTGTTAGTGTTTGTGCGGGACATGGAAGAGGACGCCACTACCTTGTGTGCACATGCTGCAGTTCCTACTGGACCCTTGAGAACAGGGGGCCCCCTCACATAAAAGCTCCACCTCCACATAACAGCTCCGCCCCTTTATTTAAAAGCCATAGACTAACATCATCGCTATGCAGGATGCAGTGGATTTTTACCTTTCCTGCTCAATCTTTTCCTACTGTCCTGAAGAAACATCTATGTTTTCTAATGTATTAGTATGATGTCCTGTACAGGTAGTCCCCGGCTAATGAATGAGAAATGGATTGTAAGTTCCTTCTTAAACTGAATCTGTCCATAAGTTGAAACAGTGTGTCATCTCTGTTCCTTGTGCCTCCTGCTCCAGTGTCCCCCTCTGTATCACCCCTGTGCCTCCAGTGTCCCCCTCTGTATCACCCCTGTGCCTCAAGTGTCCCCCTCTGTATCACCCCTGTTCCCCCCCCGTGCCTTCAGTGTCCCCCCTGTATCACCCCTGTACCCCCGTGCCTCCAGTGTCCCCCCTGTATCACCTCTGTCCCCCCGTGCCTCCAGTGTCCCCCTCTGTATTACCCCTGTGCCTTCAGTGTCCCCCTCTGTATCACCCCTGTGCCTCCAGTGTCCCCCTCTGTATCACCCCTGTGCCTCCAGTGTCCCCCTCTGTATCACCCCTGTCCCCCCCGTGCCTCCAGTGTCCCCCCTGTATCACCCCTGTACCCCCGTGCCTCCAGTGTCCCCCTCTGTATCACCCCTGTACCTCCAGTGTCCCCCTCTGTATCACCCCTGTGCCTCCAGTGTCCCCCTCTGTATCACCCCTGTGCCTCCAGTGTCCCCCTCTGTATCACCTCTGTCCCCCCGTGTCTCCAGTGTCCCCTCTGTATCACCCCTGTGCCCCCGTGCCTCCAGTGTCCCCCTCTGTATCACCCCTGTGCCTCCAGTGTCCCCCTCTGTATCACCTCTGTCCCCCCGTGCCTCCAGTGTCCCCTCTGTATCACCCCTGTGCCCCCGTGCCTCCAGTGTCCCCCTCTGTATCACCCCTGTGCCTCCAGTGTCCCCCTCTGTATCACCCCTGTGCCTCCAGTGTCCCCCTCTGTATCACCTCTGTCCCCCCGCGCCTCCAGTGTCCCCCCTGTATCACCTCTGTCCCCCCCCGTGCCTCCAGTGTCCCCCCTGTATCACCCCTGTGCCCCCGTGCCTCCAGTGTCCCCCTCTGTTCCACCTCTGCACCCCCACCCCCTCTGTCCCCTGTGTCCAAAAGAAATACATAAAAAGGAATTCCCCTTCCACCCTATTTTCTTACCCATTTCTTTAGCTTTTCCTTTTTTATGTATTTTTATTTAATATTTCTGTATTTCTACTGGACTTATGAAGATGTATATTTTATGCATATTTTATGAACATTATGGTTATAGCTCTGTTGGCTGACACTCATCAGTGAGTTGTCTGTACATACGGCTGTAAAGCCAGTGAAATCGATCCTCTGTAATGTTGTTTTTCATGCTTATATTCAGTCATAACTCCTCCCACAACCCAAAAACATACAGATAAGTGAATTGGCCCTTATGCTGGCAATACACCCTGCGTTTCTCCAGCAGATAGATGGTTCGATAGATAATTTCCGACATGTCCAATCTCATGTTTGGTCGTTTTACCGCTCGATTTATCATAGAAGTGAATGGAAAAAAGATAAGAAAAACGAGCGGAAGATAAGAAAATAGAGTGGAGAATCGAGCGGCAAAAAACGATCAAGCAAAAAATCGAGGGGAAAAAACGCATTGTGCATTCCCAGCATAACCTGTGATACACACACTACATGATACATACATAGACATGTGACTATGGCAGGGACTGGATTGTGAGCCCCTCTGAGGGACAGTTAGTGACAAGACAATATACTCTGTACAGCGCTGCGGAATAGGTCGGCGCTATATAAATACATAAAGATAAATAATAAAATGTTAGTTTGTGCAGCTTGATGAATGAAACTAAAAAATGTCAGAGGCATAGTGTACATAATGGCGATCAGCAAAAATTCTGCTTAAAGGGAATGTCCAAGCAAAATAAAAAAATGAGTTTCACTTACCTGGGGCTTCTACCAGCCCCATGCAGCCATCCTGTGCCCTCGTAGTCACTCACTGCTGCTCCAGTCCCCCGCTGGCAGCTTGCTGACCTCGGAGGTCGGAGGGCTGCATTGCGTACATTTTTACGCATTCCCACTAGTGCAAGAACATTAACACATACATTTTACGCGTTAGTGGTTCAATGCGTACATTTTTACGCATTGAACCAGTAATGCGTAAAAATGTATGTGCTAATGTTCCTGCACTAGTGGGAATGCGTAAAAACGTACGCAATGCGTCCCGCCGACCTCCGAGGTCGGCATGCTGCCAGAGGGGGACTGGAGCAGCGGTGAGTGACTACGAGGGCACAGGATGGCTGCATGGGGCTGGTAGAAGCCCCAGGTAAGTGAAACTCATTTTTTTATTTTGCTTGGACCTTCCCTTTAATTTCTCTAGTCCGGCCCCCTAGCACTCTCAAGAACGGCCATACGGCCCTTGGCCTAAAAAGTTTGGACACCCCTGCTCTAATGCTAGGTACACACCATACAATTTTCTGGCAGATTTACCTGCCAGATCGATTATTTTCAACATCTCCGATCTGAATTACAATCGATTTTTCTATAGTTTCGTCAGTCATTTTTTAATTGATCTTCATAGAACTGAATGAAAATCGATTGAAAAAACGATCGAACAAACGATTAAAAACAAATGATCTGAAAATCAAAAAATCGATCGAAAATCAGATTGGACATGGTGGCTGTATTGTGTACTGGTTAAGGGCTCTGCCTCTGACACAGAAGACCTGGGTTCGAATCTCGGCTCTGCCTGTTCAGTAAGCCAGCACCTATTCAGTAGAAGACCTTGGGCAAGTCTCCCTAACACTGCTACCACCTATAGAGCGCGTCCTAGTGGCTGCAGCTCTGGCGCTTTGAGTCTGCCAGGAGAAAAGTGCAATATAAATGTTCTGTGTCTTGTCTTGTTAGAAGTAATCGATCTGGCGGGTAAATCTGCGAGAAAATTGTATGGTGTGTACCTAGCCTAATGTGTAAAAGTCTGGAAATAGTTCCATCAATAAAGAAGGTTATCCTGGTTGCAGCATATTCAGGGCTGTGCAGCAGGAAGAGATTCTTGTCCTCAAGGAGCTTCTGCTCACAGTGTTGGCATAGTCTATCCTCCCTGGGTCTGTCTGTGTCTCCCAGACTGGTATACAAGCCTGAGATGGAGTAGACAACCCCCCCCCCCCCTCTTGAGGACCTCCCACATCAGCTAATCTGAGCGCATTATCTCCTGCAGATCTTATCACAGGCAGTGAATGGAGAGCTGTCACTAGCTGCTGACTCTGGTGACCTCCATGGGAACAGGACTGTCATCAGATGCTAACCTGGGAGAGATTTCCCCACTTGACAAAGCCTGTTAGTTTTCCCATGAAGCCCTGTGCGGATCTGTCAGCGGAGCCATCAGCTGTGGTGTGAAGGGGAGATCAGTGTTGTTCTCACAGCTCATCATCACCTGAGCATCTTCTCTCCCAATCATGGGCTGTGTCCAGCCGACAGGCGACCTGGAATGTCGGGAAATCCCGGCGTATTTCAGCACGCCCATCATCCTCTTCTGACACACCGCAGAACCATAAGGCACGTTCTATGCAATTTCCAGAGCATTCTGGTAGAGCAGATATTATTTTCACCAGCTTTAGAACTCTCAGTAAATTATTATTATTATTATTATTTATTGTATTTATAAAGCGCCAACATATTGCGCAGCGCTGGACAATAAATATATACAATGATACAAGGATGACATACATAGGGTTATACACATAGAACAAAGTTATACATGCAAATTGTACAAAATACATGATCATGCAATATGGGCTGGTTAGGTAGGCCCAGTAATACAAGTACAGTCTGTCATAGGACAGGAGCACATGATCCTGTAGATTACACTAGGGAGTGGAGGACCCTGCCAGAGGCTTACAATCTAAAGGGAGGGGTGGAAACACTAGTAAACAAACATTCCAAAGAGCTGCACCTGACAGGACTAAAGATGTCACTCACCACCTGTGATAAATGTCAGAATGTAAAGGGGGCCATACACTAGCCGACCAACCCACCAATTGACCATCCAATTCGATTATTATAATCGAATTGGATGAAAATTGGTGCTGCCAAGTGCATGCCCGACCGACAAAGCGACCAATTTCGGGAAAGAAACTGGCTGCACGGTCGATCGCACATGCTGGAAAATTTCAGGCCGAAGTTAGTTGGTCGGGTGCGTGGCGGTACGGCGGCCGAATTGCGAACGAGCGACGAGACGACGAAACCCCCGCCGCTGCAATGTATAACTGTGTGTAGTGCATTTATACATTACCTGTCTGGTTTCAGCCTCCACGTAGTTTCCGTCCATCTCGCCGGGTTCCACATACACGCCAGCGGCGCTAGGTCTGACGTCAGACACTATGCGCCGCTACCGTGTATGTGGCTGTTACCCGGTTAGATGGATGGATGGACCCGGCGAGCTGCTACAGGTCAGGCACTGTATAAATGCTCTACATTACATACATTTATACATTTGAGGGACCGCGGCGGGGAGGACAGCGGCGGCTCAGCCGATTCCCTGATGATTGCATGCTGAAATCGGACGGGAATCGGCCCGTACTGTATGGGCAGATTCAATCAGAGATAAATTTGTCTCTTGGTCGAATCTGCCCATAATCTTCTAATGTATAGCCACCTTTAATCAGGGAGAGGAACGATTTTACAATGAGCAAACACTGACTAAATAGTTTCTAAATGAATATCGTAAAAAAAATAAGCTATTTTATTCAATGCGTTCTTTTCCCTACAGATCCTCTTTAAGGTCAGAATGTGGCGAGTGTCTGGTTAGCATATTACAGCCATTTATCCTATAAATCCTGTCCTGGTACCGCCCAGCTGTCAGCGCCTCATATTTCCTCCCGGCTGACGTCAGAGATGCGTCTACCTGTTTATCTACAAGCGGCTCCCAACAACAAAGACTGGAGCAACTCCGGTGACAACCCAGGACAGGATAATAAACAAAACAAATGTGTTCTGCAGAACAGAAGCGTTACAATAGGCTGAGGCAGACTTAAGGTGGCCACACACCATACAATTTTTTAAATATCTGTTCAATTTGAGAATTGCAAACAATTTTTCTCACCGATTGTAACATTTCAAAAATCTGACCAATGTACCACACACCTATGTTCAATTTTTCCCCAATTATGATAAAAATGATTGGAAACTGACAAAATTGCTAGGGTGTGTTTATTAATAAATTGACAATCTAACACACACCATACAATCTTTAGAAAGATTGAAGAAAAATATCTGGCATTCCGGATCGATAAAAATCGAAGAAAATGGGAAATCCGATTGGATTTTTCAGTCGAATGAAAAAAAAAGCTTTCGATTTTTTCGGGAGATCCGATCGTTTTTATCGAATTGCAGTAAAATCGGATCATTTTATTGTATCGTGTGTGGCCACCTTTAGAGAGCCCATAAACAAATCAATTTTGCTAGCAGATTGGTAGCTGAAAGAGGAACTTTAACCAAGGAATAAACTCCATTCCAGTCAGTAGCTGATACCCCCTTTCCCATGAGAAAGCTTTACCTTTTCTCTAATAGATCATCAGGGATGTCTGTATGGCTGATATTGTAGTGAAACCCCTCCCACAGTGTGATGTCACGACCATGGTCATGACAGTTTGCCGTCTGTGAACCTCGTTGCATTGTGGGAAATAACATGTTTTTTCAACTGCCAAGCAAGCTAGAACTCTCAGTAACAAACATTCCGTACAGATCACCTGGCAGAACTAAAGATGTGATTCATTTCAGAATGTAAATCAGGGAAAGGAAAGATTTTGAGCAAACACTGGGCAATGGGCAAACGCTGACTAAATAATCTATAAATGAGTATTGTAAAAAATAAGCAATTTTTTTCACTATGTTATTTTCACTATAGTTCCTCTATAAGGCCCGGGGCACACCAAAACCGCTAGCAGATCGTCAAAACGCTAGTGGTCTTGGGAGCAGAGAGCCGATATTTGCCGGGTGCACACTGAGCGGATTTTGTATGTGATCCGCCGGCCGCATCCGCGTGGCTAATGTATCTCTATGGGCTGGTGCACACCGGCGGTTTGAGGTTTTAAGCAAACCGCAAATGTACAGCAAGAGGCACGTTTGCAGCTTGCTAAAAACCTCAAACCGCCGGTGTGCACCAGCCCATAGAGATACATTAAAGCCACGCGGATTTTCAAGCGGATGCGGCCGACGGATCCGCCCAGTGTGCACTGGGCCTAAGTCCCGATATCCATTCCTGTGTCCTGCTCTAAAAAGAGTCAACGAGAATCCTGATAGGGCAGGAGAAAGGGAGGGACACTGACACAGAAATCTGTCCATCAAAATTTCAGGATATAAAAAAAAAGAAAAAAAATCTCATAAAAGCAAATTATGGTTAGAGATTCTCTTTAGCTGTATAGAAACTGTTCAATTTTGGGGACCGGTGAGCCCATTTAAACTACAAATACACACGGGCTGCACCGACGAGCGTTTATCATTCTTTTCCTAGCAGAACGGTTACTTAATTTGAAGGAATGTTTTTTTGGCGACGGACATCCTTCTCCTTTCTACCTCACGTACGTCAGCGTTGTTTGACATAAGTGAGGCTGTGATTTAGTGCGGAGCGTGACAAAGTGAATCCTGGTAACAGATTCACAGGAAGGCTGGGTGTGAGCGGAGAATCTTCCTGTCACATATGTTAATGGGGCCTGGGAACAAGCTGTGGCCTGCCCCACAATCGGAGGCTGCGGCCTGGGAAGGTCCAGGCTCTCCTCACTGAACGCTGAGCTGGCGGGCCTGTCATACAAGCAGAGGCTGCGGCCTGGGAAGGTCCAGGCTCTCCTCATGGAACGCCGAGCTGGCAGGCCTGTCACACAAGCAGAGGCTGCGGCCTGGGAAGGTCCAGGCTCTACTCATGGAACGCCGAGCTGGCAGGCCTGTCACACAAGCAGAGCCTGCGGCCTGGGAAGGTCCAGGCTCTCCTCACTGAACGCTGAGCTGGCGGGCCTGTCACACAAGCAGAGGCTGCGGCCTGGGAAGGTCCAGGCTCTCCTCATGGAACACCGAGCTGGCAGGCCTGTCACACAAGCAGAGGCTGCGGCCTGGGAAGGTCCAGGCTCTCCTCATGGAACACCGAGCTGGCAGGCCTGTCACACAAGCAGAGGCTGCGGCCTGGGAAAGTCCAGGCTCTCCTCACTGAACGCTGAGCTGGCGGGCCTGTCACACAAGCAGAGGCTGCGGCCTGGGAAGGTCCAGGCTCTCCTCATGGAACACCGAGCTGGCAGGCCTGTCACACAAGCAGAGGCTGCGGCCTGGGAAGGTCCAGGCTCTCCTCATGGAACACCGAGCTGGCAGGCCTGTCACACAAGCAGAGGCTGCGGCCTGGGAAAGTCCAGGCTCTCCTCACTGAACGCTGAGCTGGCGGGCCTGTCACACAAGCAGAGGCTGCGGCCTGGGAAGGTCCAGGCTCTACTCATGGAACGCCGAGCTGGCGGGCCTGTCGCACAAGCAGAGGCTGCGGCCTGGGAAGGTCCAGGTTCTCCTCACTGAACGCTGAGCTGGCAGGCCTGTCACACAAGCAGAGGCTGCGGCCTGGCAAGGTCCAGGCTCTCCTCATGGAACACCGAGCTGGCAGGCCTGTCACACAAGCAGAGGCTGCGGCCTGGGAAGGTCCAGGCTCTCCTCACTGAACGCTGAGCTGGCAGGCCTGTCGCACAAGCAGAGGCTGCGGCCTGGGAAGGTCCAGGTTCTCCTCACTGAACGCTGAGCTGGCAGGCCTGTCACACAAGCAGAGGCTGCGGCCTGGCAAGGTCCAGGCTCTCCTCATGGAACACCGAGCTGGCAGGCCTGTCACACAAGCAGAGGCTGCGGCCTGGGAAGGTCCAGGCTCTCCTCACTGAACGCTGAGCTGGCGGGCCTGTCACACAAGCAGAGGCTGCAGCCTGAGAAGGTCCAGGCTCTCCTCACTGACTGAACGCCGAGGAATTACACACACACAGTGTTTCTCTCCCTCCTGCCCATTCCCCCTCTCCTCGCTTGTAGAGTCGTGAGACACAGGCGGGGGGCTGGAATGGTTTGTCTGTGATCTATCCACATAGGAGCAGCTTGCTAGCAAGTAAGGATTAAAGCATGCCAGCAAACTAGCCAAGTACGTTGGTAGGTAACTTTTCTTCAATAATAGCACCATCATTTGGACAATCTGCTCTGCTTAAAAGCCTCTAGAGTTCGGTTTGTGATGTTTACATTTGCCTGGGAAGGTCAAGGCTCTAACTTACTGGCTGGCATTGACTACACCGCGCTGCGCCTGCTGCTGACAGCGCTGGGGTTGTGGGAGGTAAGACAGGCAGACTGATTACCAAGTACTGAAATGAACTCGCCCATGAAAAGAGAGCCCATTCTTTGGGGAATTGCAGGAAAATGCTCAAATATCAAAGAAACATATGGAGCTTATTTTAAAGAAGTGTTGATCTGCTAACAGATATTTAATCATCTATTAACCACTTCAGTCTACAGTGTCGAAAATCGTCTGCATCCGAGCAACGTTCACCTCCCATTCATTCGCCAATAACTTTATCGCTGCTTATCACAATTAATTGATCTATATCTTGTTTTTTCCGCCACCAATTAGGCTTTTTTTGGGTAGTACATTTTGCTAAGAATTAATTTATTCTAAACCTATTTTAACAGGAAGATTAAGAAAGAAATGGAAAAAAATTCATTGTTTCTCAGTTTTTGGGCATTATAGTTTAAAATTAATACATGCTGCCCATTTGTCACGGTCATTACACCGTTTAAATTATGTCCCTATCACAATATATGGCGCCGATATTTTATTTAGAATTAAAAGGTGCATTTTTTCAATTTGCGTCCATCACTATTTACAAGCTTATAATTTTAAAAAATATAATAAGATACTCTCTTGATATGTATATTTAAAAAGTTCAGATCCTTAGGTAACCATTTATGTTTTGTTTTTTTAATTGTATTTTTTTTTTAATTAAAAAATATAATTGGGTAATTTTAGGTGTGGGAGGGAAACAGATCATTTTAAATGTGAAATAATGTAATACTTTAATAAAAAATGTATGTGGGTGCAGTTTACTATTTTACAGTCAAAAAAGTCCTGGAAGCATACGATCACGCTTCCAGGAACTACAAGGAGGCTGGGAAACTTTTTTTTTTTTTGCAGAAATACCGCGGTCTCTGATAAGAGACCGTCGGTTTTGCTGCAGGGGACTTATATTATATTATATTCCAATTCACTGATTGGGGGGGTAACGGCGGGCAGCGGGAGCGTGCGCGATCGCGCGCCTCAGGCAGCGGCAGCAGCACAGTCTATCTGGACGGATATATCCATCCAGATAGACTGAAGTGGTTAAAATGCCCCTACAAAGGCAATCCTCAGGAGTGGCAAAGGGACTAGTCTCAAAAACAAAAATGAGCATCCATCGACTTCTATTACACTAAACAGCAGCATTTAGGCCTGGGGTCCGCTACAGACCACCAATCCCTGTAACAAACGCTCAGGCTGAGTTTCACACTGGAAACTAGCGTCAGTGATGCAGTGTGTCGCACAAGAAGCATCACACTGTAAAAAACAGGCCTAGCAGGAAGTGACGCGCGCTTGCCTTCACTTCCTGCTTCGGGTAAGCGGAAGTGCACGGAAGCATATTGTTGAAATAAGCTTCCGAGCACGCGCACCACAACGTCGTGTCAGTGTTTGTTTGAAGATCTACACATTGCCATAGATTAACATGACCGCAGAATTCGTGCGGAAACGTAGTTATGGCCCTGCGTCCGGGATGCTGCCAAATAGTCTTCCGTCGCGTCACGCCATAACGTAGTAGTATGAGAGTCTCCGTAGACGTTCATTACACGGCGGTGGGTTGCAGTAAAAATACCGCACCGCCTTGGTGTGAAAGGGCCCTCATCGTTTTTGCTACAGTTTGTTAGCACGAATTGTACACCGATTGGAAGCACGGTTATTATTTACTAATTACATAGCGCCAACATCTACCGCAGCGATGTACAGAGTATATTGCCTTGGCACTAACTGTCCCTCAGATGGGCTCACAAGCTAATTCTACCATAGTCTTATGTCTAATTATGTATCGTGTAGTGTATGTATCATAGTCTAGAGCCAATTTTTAGGGGGAAGCCAATTAACTTATCTGTATGTTTTTGGGATGTTGGAGGAAATCTGAGTACTCGGAGGAAACCCACACAGACACAGGGAGAACATACAAACTCTGTGCAGATAGTGCCCTGACTGGGAATCAAACCGGGGACCCAGCGCCAGGGCTGTGGAGTCGGAGTAATTTTGGGTGCCTGGAGTCAGGAAAAAATGCACCGACTCCGACTCCTAATGAATTTGTAACTGTAATTAAAATAGAAAATATGATAAAATGTTCTATTTCTCAGATAATAGTCATTAAAAATAATGTATACATACAGTAATAGCTGTGCTCAGTCCACAAAAATGAAATAAACTAATCAAAATGAGTTACTTGTGCTGCTTCAATAAAGCAGTCCCCGTATTTTTAAGGTCAGATATACATATCTGATTGTGACTGTATATATGATGTGTACACAGGAATCTCTTATATATGTTACGGCCAGAACCCGAAGTCTGGCCACTTCGGGTTCTGGCCGGTCAAATCTAGAAGTGGCCGGCTGATGCGGCCAATATCAGAAATAAACGTTTCCTCCGGACTTTGGCCGGCCAGAACGCGTTCTGGCTAAGTGTGGCCGGCCAAGTCCCGAACTGCCGCTCACCTCTCCCTCCCCTGATGCCGCTAGCCAGACCTCACATCAGGACGACCCGGACCGGAGAGGTAAAGAGAGGCAGAGCAGCGCCGCACACGCGACCCGCAAGACGCATACACTTCCACGCAGAGGTGACGTCATTGCTCACTTCCGCATGTGAAGTGTATGGGTCAGGGCGGGTAGTGTGCGCGCTGCTCAGCTCCTCTCCGCCGCTCTGATCTGGGGTCTGGAAATAGCGCAGGCTGCCCCCCTCCAGTCATGCAAAGCAGCCTGAAAAGCCCCCACAGCCATGCAAAACTACCCCAGCAAGGCACAGTTCCCAGCAAAGCGCCCAGCATTTACCCCCAGCCATGCAAAACGGCCAGCAGACCCCCCCCCCCCCCAGCCATGCAAACCGGCCAGCACATCCCCCCCTCCCAGTCATGCAAAACCCAGCAAATACCCCCCCCCCCCTCAGCCATACAAAGCGCCCAGCAAATTCCTCCCCCCAGCCATGCAAAGCAGCCAGAAAAGCCCCAACCCCGACAGCCATGCAAAACTACCCCAGCAATGCACAGTGCCCAGCAAAGCCCCCCCTGGCCATGCAAAGGGCCCAGCATATCAAACCCCAGCCATGCAAAAACCAATCAAATTCCCTCCCCCCCCACAGCCATGCAAAGCACCCAGCAAATCCCCCTCCCCCCCCCCCCCCCGCCATTCAAAGTGCCCTGCAAATCCCCTCCCCCCGCCATGCAAAGCGCCCAGCAAAGGCCCCCCCATCCCCTCAGCAAAGCCTCCCCCCCCCCTCCAGCCACGCATAGCACCCACTTGACTGCCACAGCAGAGCAGCTAATTTAAAAGCACAGGATGTTAACAATATGCCTGCTCCCAAGAAAGCAGGATGTATACACACTGCAGATTTATTGCAGGATTTGTATCAGCTGTAACTAACAAATAGAAAGACGTTTCCGAGTGCCATTCATGTTTCTGGACAGGACCCGGGATGTTCTGGGATTTGTGCGTTTTGGACTTTGGCCGATTGACTTTGGCCATTTCTAGAACTGGCCGGCCAATGTCAGAAATTCCCAGCATTTTGGACTTTGGCCGACGTCAAATCGGCCAGTTCTAGAAACGGCCGGCCAATTCTAGAATTGGCCGATTTCTGGTTTTGGCCGTAACATATATACTAAATAACATCTATGCTGTAAGAATAAAGCCTGATGTGTAGCTGTGTCACTAATAGAGATGGTCAATGAGATGGAAATAATTCTGCGTTGATGCTGATTTATGCAAATGTATGCACTCCCTTTGCTGATGAAATCAAATTGTTTTGTTGATAAAATTTGGTTTGGGGACTATGAATTAACCTCTTGACGACCAGCTAATGCCGATTGGCGTAAACTGGTCGTCTGCGGGTTACCATGGAAACGGCCGCTCGAAACGGCCTTTCCATGTCAGTTCACGAAGGGTGTCTCCGTGAACAGCCGGAGAGCCGCCGATCGCGGCTCGCCGGCAAAATGTAAACAGGCAGGGAAGAAATCCCCGCTGTTTACATCATACGGAGCTGCTGCGCAGCAGCGCCGTAAGGCAGATCGGCGATCCCCGGCCTCTGATTGGCCGGGGATCGCCGGCATATGATAGGCTGAAGCCTATCCTTCAATGCGCAGGACGGAAATCCGTCCTGCGCAGCTCACAGGGGGAGGGAGAGGGAGGCAGCGGCGAGACGGCGGAGAACGCTGCGGAAATGCAGCCGGCGGCGATCAGACCCCCCCCCAGCAGGACATCCCCCTAGTGGGGAAAAAAGGGGGGTAGTCTGATCGCCCTGCTGCACCCCTGATAGGTGCTGCGGGCTGTAGAGCCCACGCAGCACCGATCATTGAAAAATCCCCTGCTCGGCAAGTGGTTAAAGGGTACCTGAGGCCAATTAAAAGAAAAGCTTTATACATACCTGAGATCCAGGTGGTGGAGGAGGACAACAAGGGACTGATTAGCCTGAAGGGGACTGGAGGAAGCCCCAGGTATGTATAAAAGTTTAATTTCATCTGTCTCAGGTTTGCTTTGTTACACAGTAGTACTATACTCTACATATGCACTCTCCACAGAGCTGCAGGGAGTCCACTGAGAATGTTGTGCACACTGAACACAGAGGTGTTGTCTGTCACCCATAAACATTGTTCAGATTGTGCATGAAGAATGTGTAATAGAGGAAGAATTTCCTTATTCCCCTGCAGAGTACCTGCACATCATTCTTACATGTGCCCACAGTTACATTGCCTAGGGCCTGATAGATGTTCTTTGTTCCGGTCTCTACCTTTTACAAGTACTCTTACCAAGGACTAGTTTTAGCCAAAGGGAATAAATATAGTAGTCTACATATCCTTCTCACTTCAGTTGTCTTGTAAAATTCCTAAGCGTTGGCAGTTAAAGAGACACTGAAGCGAAAAAAAAATTATGATATTATGATTTGTATGTGTAGTACAGCTAAGAAATAAAACATTTATACATCAGTCTAATTGTTTCCAGTACAAGAAGAGTTGAGAAACTCCAGTTGTTATCTCTATGCAAAAAAGCTATTAAGCTCTCTGACTAAGTTAGTTGTGGAGAGGGCTGTTATCTGACTTTTATTATCTCAACTGTAATTGAACTGTTTACTTTTCCTCTGCCAGAGGAGAGGCCATTACTTCACAGACTGCTCTGAAAGACTCATTTTGAATGCTGAGTGTTGTGTAATCTGCACATATTATAGAATAATGCAATGTTAGAAAAAACACTATATACCTGAAAATAAAAGTATCAGAATATTTTCTTTGCTGCTAATCTTCTAGTAATTATTCATAGTACACAACCGATTCATTATATCATACTTTTTTTTTCGCTTCAGTGTCTCTTTAAGAGACGAATTTCACGTTACATACTGTTAATCAACAAAATTGTAATATGCAAATTAGAGGAGTTGGAGTCGAGGAGTCGGAGTCGAGGAGTCGGTGGAATCTTAAACTGAGGTGTCGGAGGATTTTTGGACAGACTCCACAGCCCTGCAAGGCGAGAGTTCTAACCACTACTACCAGCAATTCTACAGCGCCTCCTATTTGCAAGGTTTTTTTTTTGTTTCTTGTGTAAATAAAGTTTAACCTCCCTGGCATCAGTTTCTGCTGGACTTCTGTGCAAAAAGTGGTTCAATTCATTTTCATGAAATCTTTGCTTGTAACTTGCCAAAATGTGCCAAGCAAGGGTCCAGTGTGCAGTTTGAGGGTAGTAAAAGTTTCAAACACAAAACCTTGTTAAAAAATAAATTTAAAGGGACTCTGAGCTCACGCTAAAACCGCAATTTGGATTTACCTGGGCTTCCCCCAGCCTCCCGTAGCCTGCGAGGTAACCTGGCGGCGTCCCGGCTCCTCTCCAAATCCAGCTGGCGGCTCTGTTAATTGGCGACTTTGGCCTGAAGTGGCCGGTGCATGCCCCGCCTCACACTCTACACGTCATCACACCAGGCGGTGTGAGAGTCCTGCGCATGCGCAGTTCTCTAAGTCTGAACTGTGCATGTGCAGGAATCTCAAGCATGTGGCTAATCGGGAAGCGGCTTCAAACTTCCCCCTAGTCCTGGCGCGTGCGGCCCGCAGCATTGGCAGCGTTGGTCATACCTTCCGACACGAGTCCAGCGCTGTCCTGTCCTCTTTCGCCATCCGCCGCCTCTTGTGTACGGCATACTTCCTGGTTCCTGTATGTCACGCTGGACTCATTCTGGAAGGTATGTCCAGCACTGCCGCAGCCAGGGGGATGGAGGGGACACAGAGAGAGACACAGAGTGGGCACAGAGGGGACACTGAGAGAGACAGAGGAGACACAAAGCATGCACAGAAACACAGAACGGGCACATGGAGAGACACACAGAAGGGGCACAGAGGAGAAAAAGCAGGCACAGAGACATACAGAGCGGGCACAGAGACACAGAAGGGGCACAGAGAGAGACAAAGGGGGATAGAAAGACCCAGAGGGGGCATAGAGAGAGACAAAGGGGGACAGAAAGACCCAGAGGGGGCACAGAGAGAGACAAAGGGGGACAGAAAGACCCAGAGGGGGCACAGAGAGAGACAAAGGGGGACAGAACGACCTAGAGGGGGCACAGAGAGAGACACAGAGGGGGCACAGAAAGACGCAGAGGGGGCACAGAAAGAGACCCAGAGGGGGCACAGAGAGAGACAAAGGGAGACCAAAAGACCCAGAGGGGGCACGGAGAGAGACCCAGAGGGGCCACAGAAATACCCAGAGGGGGCACAGAGAGAGACCCAGAGGAGGCACAGAGAGAGACCCAGAGGAGGCACAGAGAGAGACCCAGAGAGGGCACAGAGAGAGACAAAGGGGGACAGAGAGAGACCCAGAGGGGGCACGGAGAGAGAGACAAAGGGGGACAGAAAGACCCAGAGGGGGCACAGAGAAAGACCCAGAGGGGGCACAGAGAGAGACACAGAGGGGGCACAGAGAGAAACAAAGGGGGGCAGAAAGACCCAGAGGGGGTACAGAGAGAGACCCAGAGGGGGCACAGAGAGAGACACAGAGGGGCCACAGAAATACCCAGAGGGGGCACAGAGAGAGACACAGAGGAGGCACAGAGAGAGACAAAGGGGGACAGAAAGACCCAGAGGGGGCACAGAGAGAGACACAGAGGGGCCACAGAAATACCCAGAGGGGGCACAGAGAGAGACAAAGGGGGACAGAAAGACCCAGAGGGGTCACAGAGAGAGACACAGAGGGGCCACAGAAATACCCAGAGGGGGCACAGAGAGACACACAGAGGAGGCACAGAGAGAGACAAAGGGAGACAGAAAGACCCAGAGGGGGCACAGAGAGAGACACAGAGGGGCCACAGAAATACCCAGAGGGGGCACAGAGAGAGACGCAGAGGAGGCACAGAGAGAGACAAAGGGGGACAGAAAGACCCAGAGGGGGCACAGAGAGAGACACAGAGGGGACACAGAGAGAGACACAGAGGGGCCACAGAAATACCCAGAGGGGACACAGAGGAGGCACAGAGAGAGACAAAGGGGGACAGAAAGACCCAGAGGGGGCACAGAGAGAGAGACAGAGGGGGCACAGAGAGAGACACAGAGGGGCCACAGAAATACCCAGAGGGGGCACAGAGAGAGACACAGAGGAGGCACAGAGAGAGACAAAGGGGGACAGAAAGACCCAGAGGGGGCACAGAGAGAGACAGAGGGGGCACAGAGAGAGACAAAGGGGGACAGAAAGACCCAGAGGGGGCACAGAGACAGAGGCACAGAGCGGGAACAAATGGGCACAGATGGAGAACAAAGCTTGATTTACAGAGAATTTGAGAATTTTGGACAGAACTCGTTTGATCAATTTTTTTCCTAAAATCTTTCAGGCCTAATGTATATACCCAAGCAACTTCGTCAGAGTTTTCAATCGGTTTTTTTTTTTTTTTTTGATGAATTCGTATTAATTAAAAGGAAAAAAATATGGCAGCCTCCATATCCCTCTCACCTCGGCTGCCCTTTAATCTCATGCATCTTCCCTGTATACATATATACTGTATATAATTACAGAGCCAGGCTAATGCATATGGTTTTGTACAGGCAGCAAACGTTACCCAAGTCTGTAATATTGTGTAGGAGGGGGGAATCCCCACGTTATCACATCAATGATCATTTTAATTTTGGCACTGAAGTCTCTCTGATGACGTTCGTCTTCCCTGCTCTGTCCCTGCATGTGCTGTATAATCAGGGGTGTGGGAAACAGGCACCGATTTTGTGCAGGTGTCAGGTACTAGAATTTCAGTCTAGCTGCTTTCTCCATAACAAAAGGGAGGCAGGTATAAATTCCCACGCTCCTCTCAGCCTCGGTCTGGCCACCTAACCAATTCACACGACCATTCCAGCATCCATTCCCCGCTCACGGCCGACGGGAACGCTCTCGGACGCGGCAATGCAATTAAAAACACAGACAGCTGAATGGTTCAAGTGAAAATATTAAGGGGAGCTAATGGCGTGAAAGTAGAAGGGTCATCTAATAGGAGCGGGCATCCTCCGAGGCTTCTGGGTAGTGACATGAGAACGCTGCTCTCGCCACTGACAAGCCCTATTAGTTACCCCCCTTTGCATGTCGTCCGGCGGTGGGAACTGGGCTTGGTAAAAGGTACGGTGGGAAAATTTGAAGGGCTTCTCTCACCCATAGGAAGATGCAGCAGGAGGAAGGGGCAGAAAGCAGCCTGAGTCACTGGGAGGAGGGATGAGAACTCCTAACAATGCAGCCCTGAAATCTGCATGACAAAAGGGACCTGGAAGCTGGGGATCTTCAATAGCCTTCCCCATTGTATTCAGGCTGACCCCGAGGTTATGGAAGACTCTCCTCCTTCCCAGTCTCTAACTGTATCTCCAGACTGTGGGATCCGCTTACATCCATCGCCTGCCGCTCTGCTGTTCCCAGGCTGGCCGCAACGCCCTCACCAAAGATACTCGCCCCATAGATATATATTAAAAAGCTTCATATTTTTGATCAAATGGTTATAGAATACATTTAAAAAACACTTAAAGGACCATTATCGTGAAAAATTGTAAAATGTAAATGTAAAATACATGTAAACACACACAAATAAGAAGTTTCTTCCAGAGTAAAATGATCCATAAATTACTTTTCTCCCATGTTGCTGTCACTTACAGTAGTTGGTAGAAAGCGGACAGATTTTTGTCTAGTCCATCTCTTATGCTGGGAGTACGCGGCTCGATTCTGAGCCATTTAGATGTCTCGATAGATCATTTCCGACATGTCCGATCTCGCGCCCGATCTTTTGCCGCTCGATTCACCACTGAAACTACAATCTTCTAGGGGCGGCACCCGCCCGTCCGTGGGTGCGGGAGGCCGGCCGCCGAGCCGGAGGGGTAGCGGGCAGGACGGGGGTATTGGGCCTAGCGATGGGGGTCGGACCCCCCCTCCCTCACCTGGGTCCCCCGATCTGCGCTCCTCTCCAGCTGTAAATAGTTAGGAAGCAGCCGATAGTAAGAGGCACGGGCGGGGAGGACTCGCCTTTTCCGCGTTCCAGCGTGTGCTCCACTGACGTCACTTCCTGCAACGCCGTCCACTTACAATACAGTGGGCGGCATGGCAGGAAGTGACGTCAGCGGAGCGCACGCTGGAACGTGGAGGAGGTGAGTCCTCCCCGCCTGTGCCTCTTACTATCGGCTGTGTCCGACCCCCCTCCCCACCGCTAGGCCCAATACCCCCGTCCTGCCCGCTACCCCTCCGGCTCGGCGGCCCCCACACCACACATTTGGGGCGGCAATCTTTTCTGAATTTGCCTCAGGCGGCAAAAAGTCTAGGGCTGGCCCTGAGCGGAAGTTAAGGGAATCGAGCGGGCAAAACGATCGGGCGCAGAATCAAGTGCCAGAATATCACTGACGCCAGCGATTTTTTGCACTTTTTTCCCCCTCCCGCCGCTCCACTACGCACTACGATTTTATGTTAAGAGCCTTTTCAAAGCACTTTTGCAGAGCGATTTGTTTTTTCACCTCCTGACCCAAGCCAGGAAGTGAACTCTTTGACCCGGAAAAGAATAAATACAATCTATATATTCTTAAAAAGCGTGACTGCTATTGTCGGATAAAGCGAAAAACACTTAAAGGACCACTATCGCGGAAAATTGTAAAATGTAAAATACACGTAAACCTATACAAATAAGAAGTATGCGTCTCCCAGTGTAAAATGAGCCATAAATGACTTTTCTCCCATGTTGCTGTCACTTACAGTAGTTAGCAGAAAGCTGACAGATCTGACAGGTTTTTGTCTAGTCCACCTCTAATGCTGGGCACACACTAGGAGATTTTCTGGCTGATCTACTGTCAGATCGATTATTTACAACATGTCTGATTTGCTTTCCGATCGATTTCCGAGCATTCTCTGATTGATTTCTGTTATTGATAATAGGAAAATGCTCGGAAATTGATTGGAAAGCAAATCGGACATGTTGGAAATAATGGATCTGACAGTAAATTGGCCAGAATATCTCATAGTGTGTACCCAGCATTTGTTCACATTTAAAATCGATTTTTTGTTGCTCAATCCCCCCACCCCGGGTGCTTTTGCAGAGTGATTTGTTTTTTTCACTTCCTGACACAAATCAGGAGTGAACTGTTTGACCCGGAAAATAATAAATACAATGTATTTATTCTTAAAAGTGCGAATGCAATCACCAGATAATCGCCGGATAAAGCGATTTGTGAGCGTTTTGTGCTTTTCCTATACCTTCCATTGTAGCAAAATCGCCCCGAATATGGTCCATGCAGCGTTTTGCACAAAATGCGCTGATATGAACTGTCCTATAATGATTCATTGCACTAGCGATTTCAGGGCGTTTAAAAAAAAAAAAAATCACCGGTGCTCAACCCCCCCCCCCCCCCCCCCAAAACGCTCTAGGTGTGAACAAGTCCTCAATGGGGGGATTCTCTGTATTTAATTTATTTTTCACAAAAGCAGTCCCTGGAAAGGATCTATACAAAGATGCAGGCTGCCACACAACCGGTTTGCACACTATTCTGGCTGTTGGACGGAGCAACTGCCGTTCACTAAGCGCTTTTGAATATAAAAATACCCTTGAGAATCCCCCATGAGAAGACGGGCTAGTCCAAAACCTGTCAGATTTCTCCTACCTACTGTAAGTGACAGCAACATAGAAGGAAAGTAATTTATAGCACATTTTACTCTGGAAGAAACATACTTTCTATTTATGTGTTTCCCTGTATTTTACATTGTACAAACCAGAAGCTAAAATAAACTTGATAATGAACTGTATGTGAGGCACAGCTAAGAAATAGAACATTAGTAGTAAAGAGAAGAGTTTCATATATTAAAGTTGTTATCTATGCAAAAAAACTTCTCTGGACCCGCTGGGAATACTTTTCTGAAGCACTTAAAGAAACAGTGAGAGACAAGCTTGAGAAAGTTCAAACGGTCATTATTTCTACATTTGTTTTAAGCTATAAAACAGTGTGTGGTTTCAAAACTGCAAAAATGACAGAATGATGCAATGTTATTAAAAAC
Source organism: Hyperolius riggenbachi (assembly GCF_040937935.1). Lineage (NCBI taxonomy): Eukaryota > Metazoa > Chordata > Amphibia > Anura > Hyperoliidae > Hyperolius > Hyperolius riggenbachi. The sequence goes on from NC_090653.1 coordinate 276,867,845, forward strand.
AAAATAATCTCTATATACAGTAACTGAAAATAAAACATTTTTTTTTTGCTATTCGTACTATACATACAATTCACATAACCTTGCTTTTTGTTTTTTTTGCTTCAGGTAGACCTACAAATGTTAAAAATCAAAATACACGTGTATACATCCTTATAAAAGTATTGTTTATCCCAGAGTGTGCTATAAATTACTTTTCTCCCATGTTGCTGTCGCTTACAGTAGGCAGTAAAAATCTAACAGATCTGACAGGTTTTGGACTAGCCCATCTCCTCATGGGAAATTCTCACGGTTTCATTTATTCTTACAAAAGCACTCCCAAGAAAAGTAATTTATAGTGCATTTTAATCTGTCTTTGTCCCCCAGCTTCCACCATTGTGGGGGCAACTCTTCCCACAAACTCTCCTCATTTTTACAGATAGTCAATAAGATAAAAAAAAATCCGGCTTGCATACAAATTGTATGCAATCAAAAATCAACATGAAGTTCACTGTCTTGGCCCAATTCTAATTGACTGCATTTTACTATAAAGGAGCCCATACACTCGTCAGATTGGCAGCAGATAGATAAGAAATGCATCTGATGATCTATCTGATGCGTTTTTAGAACATTTTTTACCAGGATAGAATTCCAATAGATTTCAGTTTGAAATCTGTTGAAATTCGATCTGATGGCATTTTTTTGCCATCAGATTTCCATTAAGGCCAATGCAAAATGATAAGCAATCTCATCAGATCGACCTAAATTTTCCACCCTGCAAGTTCGATGGAAATCCATCGAAATCGATCGAAATCGGCCGTCGATCGGTCGATTGGCCAACCGATTTGCGATCGACCGATCGATCGCGATCGATCGGTCGGCCAGAAAATCGGCTGAGTGTATGGGCTGCTTAAGTCACTACAGTGTTAATTTCTGATCCATTCACTTAGTATCACATATTTCTAATATGCTTCATTATACACATACAACCATGCAGATAGTTCCCAGTTAACAAACCAGATAGGGACTGTAGGTTCGTCCTTAACCTGAATCTGTCCATAAGTTGAAACAGGGTGCCATCTCACTGTACCTCCTCTGTCCCCGTGCCTCCAGTGTCCCCCTCTGTGCCACCTCTATCCCCTGTACCGCCTCTGTGCCCCCCTTTGCCTCTAGTGCCCCCCTCTGTACCACCTCTGTGCCCCCCTTTGCCTCTAGTGTCCCCCTCTGTACCACCTCTGTCCCCTGCACCTCCTCTGTGCCCCCTCTGCCTCATTTACCTCCTCTGTGCCCCCCTCTGTACCACCTCTATCCCCTGTACCTCCTCTGTGCCCCCCACTGTGCCACCTCTGTCCCCTGTACCTCCTCTGTGACCCCCTCTGTACCACCTCTATCCCCTGTACCCCCTTCTGTACCACTTCTATCCCCTGTACCTCCTCTGTGCCCCCCTGTGCCTCCAGTATCCCCTCTCTGTACCACCTCTGTTCCATGTACCTCCATTGTCCCCCACTGTGCCACCTCTGTCCCCTGTACCTCCTCTGTACCAACTTATCCCCTGTACCTCCTCTGTGCCCCCCTCTGTACCACCTCTGTCCCCTGTACCTCCTCTGTGCCCCCCTCTGTACCACCTCTATCCCCTGTACCTCCTCTGTGCCCCCCACTGTGCCACCTCTGTCCCCTGTACCTCCTCTGTGACCCCCTCTGTACCACCTCTATCCCCTGTACCCCCTTCTGTACCACTTCTATCCCCTGTACCTCCTCTGTGCCCCCCTGTGCCTCCAGTGTCCCCTCTCTGTACCACCTCTGTTCCATGTACCTCCATTGTCCCCCACTGTGCCACCTCTGTCCCCTGTACCTCCTCTGTACCAACTTATCCCCTGTACCTCCTCTGTGCCCCCCTCTGTACCACCTCTGTCCCCTGTACCTCCTCTGTGCACCCCTCTGTACCAACTTATCCCCTGTACCCCACTTTTCCTCCGGTATTTCCTATCCCCCACTGTGTCACCTCTGTTCCCTGTACCTCCTCTGGGCCTCCCTGTGTATCCATCTGTCCTCTGTGCCCCCCCCCCCTCCTCCTCCCCAGTGCCTCAAGTGTCCTGCTCTGTGCCACCTCTGCCACACTGTGCCCTCATGTCCTTTTCTGAGTTTACATTGTTTTCTTTGAAGTTTTTAAAATTGATAATTTTTTTCTTTTATTTTTTTTTTTCTCACTGCAGAATCAAACTTTACCATTTTTAGGCTATTTGCATCGGCCGTTTGTTTGTAAGTTGAGTATTTGTAAGTCGGGGACTACCTGTATACTGTATAGATTTTTCCACATCAGTCTTTACTGCAATGCTTTTTATAGTTCAATTAGATTTCATTGTATTGTGTAAGTGGCTCTCAGGAGGAGTATAGAAAGATTTTCTACATCTAATATAGCAGAATACACACTTTCTATTTCCGACCCCTGGAACAAGTCACTGAATGGAGTGAATGGTTGAGTGTAGTTTCTCTCTGTGGACTGCAGACCGGGGGCTGTGCCCGGAGATTAGGCAGATTCCCAGGACAGGGCTCTGGAAGCTGTTCCCATGGCTGGGAGGCGGAGCTACAAGCCTCACACAGCAGAGTAGTGATGTCCGGTTCATTTGAGCCGATTCTTTCCTGTGAGTTGAGTGATCCGACTCATCACACTAAACCGAATCAGTTCAGTGGATGATTCAGGAACTGCAGCTGCACTGGGTCCTTTTCCACTGCAAAACCAATTTTAATGTGCATTTTTTTAGGCAGTTTTTATGCGTTTTTGACCAATTTTGATGTGGGTTTTTTATGCGTCTGCATTTTTCTGATTGGCAAGTGTCTTGATTTTTGAAAATAAATACTAGTGGTTAAATCAATACAAAACGCAAAGCGTTTTTCATGCGTTCCTATACTTTACATTGAAACGCAAAACACATCATAATCGCACAGACATGCGTTTGCGTTCTTTTTTAAATCGGAATGCAGCAGTGGAAAAGGCCACCCAGTATTATTTTAAACAGGCTGCACTTAAGGCCCCGTTCACACTGCACGCTTTGCCGTCTGGATTTCGGGAACGCGTGCAGGAGGCAGATATGCCCGACATCAGAAAGTGCATAGACTGCACTGATGTTCACACTGCATGCGTTCCGGACTAGTGCGGTCCGCAAACGCATGCTGCACACAGTTTTTATAAAACGCACGGCTGACCCATTCACTTTCAGTGAATGGGATCCTCAGTCACGCAACGCACAGAAACGCAGATGGCGTGCGTTTGTACACGTTGCATTTCGAATGCACGGCCATCCTCGTTTTATGAAGTCAATGTGGCCTAAGGGCCTGTTCACACTATATGCGTTCCTAGCCGTTTTCAGGGAACGCGTACTGGTACCAAAAACGCATAGAAACGGCTCGTAATGCTTTTTAATGGGGTAGTTCACATGTATGCGTATGAGACGCATACGTTTCTTATCCGCATTGCTGCACGCAGTTCTGTGCGATACGCATAGAAACGGACGCAATGAAAGTCTATGGACGCGTATCAAAAACTACGTTTTTAGCGTCCGTTTTCCTCTGCGGTTCCCATAATTCTTTTTTTTCCCCTGGGTCACGTGTTTGTGCAAAACGCAATAGAAAACGCATTCAAACGCAAGAAAAACGCATGCGTTTTTTCAACTTGCGTTTCTTTGAATTTATACGCGTTCTACAAACGCAGCAAGTCTGAACAGGCCCTAAGAATCAGCAAACGCATGCGTTTTGCATTTTTTGGCAAAAACGCAGCTAATGGAAAAGGGTCCTATACACACAGCTGAAGGAGGAGGAGCCAGGAGGAGGAATAAGGAATAATAGATGTCTGGGCCAATTAGCAGGGGAGGGGAGTGACTGGTAACTAGTTACTGCTAGCCACACACTCCCCAGTGAAATCAATCAAATGAGTCAGTTCATGATCCATTTTTTTAATGAATTGAATCAAATGAATCAATTCATTGAAAAGAGCCGGACTTCCCATGGCTAGGACTGAGAGTGTGAGAACTGGGAGGAGGGGCAGCAGGGCGGGGTGTGAACGCGCTGGCAGGTGGATGCTGGTGGGTGCGATGGCTGCACGGCTCAGTTCTCATGACCCAGGCAACAGGTGTTTCACTGTGCGCTAAAAATAATACATGCGGCTTCAATGCTTCGGCTCCTGCTCATTGTCACGCTGCTTTCATCTCCTGACAAGGTAGAACGGCAAACAAGGCGGCCCACTGTGGGGAGAGCTCGGGTAGGCATTTAAAGGGCAAGTACCTCCCAGGAAGAATTTAATGGGTTTCTTGTGTGTTTAGCCTAAAAGGCTAATTATACGCAGACCGAAGCTGCTCCGCACACTCTGTCCATTAAAGGGGAACTGTAGTGAGAGGTATGTGTAGACTGCCGTATTTATTTCCATTTAAACAATACCAGTTGCCTGGCATCCTGCTGATCTGATTTGGCTGCAGTAGCCTCTTAATAACACACTAGAAACAAGCATGCGGTTAATCTTGTCAGCTCAGACAATAATGTCAGAAACATTTGATCTGCTGCATGCTTGTTCAGGGTGACTAGAGGTAGAGGATCAGCAGGAGGGCCTGGCAACTGGTATTGCTTAACCCTCCTGGCGGTCTAATTAATTTCGCCAAGAGGGAGCGCAGCATTTTTTTTTTCTTTTCTAAATCATGTAGCGAGCCCAGCCCCCCCCCCCCCCCCCGCCCACTTCGATTGCCTTCAGCGATCTCCGATCAGGAAATCCCGTTCAAAGAACGGGATTTCCTGAAGGGCTTCCCCCGTCGCCATGGCGACGGGACAGGATGACATTACCGACGTCATTGGGAGTCCCAATCCACCCCTCAGCGCTGCCTGGCACTGATTAAGGGGGGGGGGGGGCGCGCGGCGTGACGGATAGCGGCGATCGAGCGCGGGGCGGCGGCGATCGGTGTGCTGACGCAGCTAGCAAAGTGCTAGCTGCGTGCAGCAAAAAAAAAAGTAAGTAAATCGGCCCAGCAGGGCCTGAGAAAACCTCCTGCGCGGCTACCGCCAGGAAGGTTAAAAGGAAATAAATATGGCAACCTCCATATCCCTCTCACTACAGTTGTCCTTTGAAGAGCATACCAATATGCAACTGATGGAAAATCTGCACATCAGGCTGTCTTCTCACCGTGTATATCCGACTTCTTCAATCGCTCCCCGAAACTGGGGGTACTGGAAGGAAGAGACACACTACTGGGGGAACTGGAAGGAAGGGACACACTACTGGGGTACTGGAAAGTAGGGACAATACTGGGGGTACTGGAAGGAAGAGACACACTACTGGGGGAACTGGAAGGAAGGGACACAATACTGGGGGTACTGGAAAGCAGGGGCACAATACTGGGGGTACTGGAAAGTAGGGACACACTACTGGGGGTACTGGAAAGCAGGGACAATACTGGGGGTACTGGAAAGCAGGGACAATACTGGGGGTACTGGAAGGAAAGGACACACTACTGGGGAACTGGAAGGAAGGGACACACTACTGGGGGTACTGGAAGGAAGGGACACACTACTGGGGAACTGGAAGGAAGGGACACACTACTGGGGAACTGGAAGGAAGGGACACACTACTGGGGGTACTGGAAGGAAGGGACACACTACTGGGGAAACTGGAAGGAAGGGACACACTACTGGGGAAACTGGAAGGAAGGGACACACTACTGGGGGTACTGGAAAGAAGGGACACACTACTGGGGGTACTGGAAGGAAGGGACACACTACTGGGGAAACTGGAAGGAAGGGACACTACTGGGGGAACTGGAAGGAAGGGACACACTACTGGGGGTACTGGAAGGAAGGGACACACTACTGGGGGAACTGGAAGGAAGGGACACACTACTAGGGGTACTGGAAGGAAGGGACACACTACTGGGGGAACTGGAAGAAAGGGACACACTACTGGGGGTACTGGAAGGAAGGGACACACTACTGGGGGTACTGGAAGGAAGGGAAACACTACTGGGGGAACTGGAAGGAAGGGACACACTACTAGGGGTACTGGAAGGAAGGGACACACTACTGGGGGAACTGGAAGAAAGGGACACACTACTGGGGGTACTGGAAGGAAGGGACACACTACTGGGGGTACTGGAAGGAAGGGACACACTACTGGGGGTACTGGAAGGAAGGGACACACTACTGGGGGTACTGCAAGGAAGGGACACACTACTGGGGGTACTGCAAGGAAGGGACACACTACTGGGGGTACTGGAAAGAAGGGACACACTACTGGGGGTACTGGAAGGAAGTGACACACTACTGGGGGTACTGGAAGGAATTGGCACACTACTGGGGGAACTGGAAGGAAGGGGCACACTACTGGGGGTACTGGAAGGAAGGGACACACTACTGGGGGTACTGGAAGGAAGGGACACACTACTGGGGGTACTGGAAGGAAGAGACACTACTGGGGGTACTGGAAGGAAGAGACACTACTGGGGGTACTGGAAGGAAGAGACACTACTGGGGGTACTGGAAAGGGACACGACTGGGGGTCCGTCAGGAAATCAATCGCTTTTTCTGCCGCGTTTCCGATCGAGCCATTGCAACCGAGATTTTCCAGCATGCCCGATTGATACTTATGACTGATTCCGAAATGATCCGGTGGGCATGTTGGAGCATCGATATCTGTCAGATTCGATCATTATGATTGAATTGGCTGGATATGGATGCCAAAAATCATGTAATGTATGGGCGCTCTTATAGCACAAACTTGGATCGAAGGGACACACTCTACCTCCTCCAAAACTCCAGACCATGCTCCAGAGCACTGAGGATCACCAACGACCCCTCACACCCTTCAGTCTGCTCCCATCAGGCCGTAGGTTTCCAGCCACCAGAACTTCGAGGCATAGGAACTCCTTTTTACCCTCTGCTGTCAACCTCTTGGACTCTCTACAGGCCCTCCCACCTTTAGCAACTACCCCCATCATTACCCTCCCCCAGGCTGCGGCTGTCAGATCGCTAGACTGTTAAGTGTAACACTGTGTTTGTACTTGCATCCTGTTGTTTATGCCGGTTGTATTGTCTATATTTTCTATTCCTACTCTGAGCAGTTGCATGTGCCAAAACCAATTCCGGGCACGACCTAGTTGTGTTTGGCGATTTAAAATATATCTGACGATATCCACCGACAATCCCACCGCCGGCCAGCCCACGCCGTATTCTCAGTTGTGGCTGGATCATGGTGTACTGCAGGGGTGCCCATTGGGTAGATCACGATCTACCGGTAGATTGCGAAGGACTCCATGGTAAATACCGACCTCACTACATTTTCCATTCTGTATATACAATGGTGCTCTTAAAATTGTACATAGGTAGATTCATTTTGACTTGCTAATTTTTAAAAGTAGCTCATAAGCTGAAAAAGTGTGGGCACCTCTGGTGTACTGGGTAAGGGCTCTACCTCTGACACAGGAAACCAGAAGACCTAATCTCGGCTCTTCCTGTTCAGTAAGCCAACACCTATTCAGTGAGGAGACCTCGGGCAAGACTTCCTGACACTGCTACTGCCTATAGAGCTCATCTTAGTGGCTGCAGCTCTGGCGCTTGGAGTCCACCACAAGAAAAGCGCAAAATAAATGTTGTGTGTCTTGTGCATAACATTTCCTACATAGGAACATTTGTTGCACTCTATAGCATACATCCCCCCCAAGTTGTTTCCCCATTTTTGCATTATGTTTGGCCCACTCCAAACTATCACAGAAGCTATATTGTAGGTGAAGCCCTAGATCACCAGAGAAGCCATACTGGGGAGGGATGGGGAAAGCACTCAACACCAGGAAACTGTATAGGGGAAGGACGGGGGGGGGGGGGGGGGGGGGAGCATTAGACAACAGGGAACTGTATAGGGGAAGGAGGGGGCATTAGACAACAGGGAACTGTATAGGGGAAGGAGGGGGGCATTAGACAACAGGGAACTGTATAGGGGAAGGAGGGGGGCATTAGACAACAGGGAACTGTATATGGGAAGGAGGGGGGCATTAGACAACAGGGAACTGTATAGGGGAAGGAGGGGGGGGGCATTAGACAACAGGGAACTGTATAGGGGAAGGAGGGGGGGCATTACACAACAGGGAACTGTATAGGGGAAGGAGGGGGGCATTAAACAGCAGGGAACTGTATAGGGGAAGGAGGGGGGCATTAGACAACAGGGAACTGTATAGGGAAAGGAGGGGGGCATTAAACAGCAGGGAACTGTATAGGGGAAGGAGGGGGGCATTAGACAACAGGGAACTGTATAGGGGAAAGAGGGGGGCATTAAACAGCAGGGAACTGTATAGGGGAAGGAGGGGGGCATTAAACAGCAGGGAACTGTATAGGGGAAGGAGGGGGGCATTAAACAGCAGGGAACTGTATAGGGGAAGGAGGGGGGCATTAGACAACAGGGAACTGTATAGGGGAAGGAGGGGGGCATTAGACAACAAGGAACTGTATAGGGGAAGGAGGGGGGCATTAGACAACAGGGAACTGTATAGGGGAAGGACCACTAGACACCAGGGAGCTGTACAGAGGAAGGAGAAGTCATTAAAGACCAGGGAACTGTATAAAGGAAGGAGGGAGGTGGCCACTAAACATCGAGGTTGGCCTGCGACTTGGTTCCAGTGTTTCATTTCGGCCCACTTCGTATTTCAGTTTGACCCGTCCCTCCTGCTTTATAGCAACCAATCATTCCTTTCATCTGGTAAACCTACACAGATAAAGGCCAGGGCCTAGTTGCCCTCAGGGCCGCTATCTGTGACCCGAGTAAATAACGTAATGTTACCCGATTATGTTCCACCACAGATAGCAGAGGAGTAGAAGACCACAGCTCCATTATAAAAATACCTCAAGCCGCCATCACTCATGAGATAAGGCGGGACTGTGACAGGATTTTGGGCCTAGGCTGGCCTGTTTATCAGGCGAGTCAGACCGCTGCCAGAGCGTTATCTAGAACAAATACATCATTTGCCGGAATGATCTTGTACTACGCAACCACTTAAAGCCATTTAGATTCTTATTAGAGGAGTTTAAAGTTTACAGAGGGTGGGGGGAGGGGCACTGTGCATGTCACAAGATGGCTGCCCTGATGCGAGAGACGTCAGCTCTATGGTCAGTAGCTATAGCTGATGTGGTGGAAGGCACAGCAGTCATATATCCCTATTGTGGCACAGAAGAAAGGAGTTATCATCTCAGTGATTGCCACTAGTACGCTTTTGTAGTTTGGCGATTGTTTCGATACTAACCATGTGACCGTAGGTGATACCAACAACTCGTACACACACAAGATGGTTCTCAGAATCTAGCGGGTCTTAAAGGACACCCGAGGTGAAAATAAACGAATGAAATAAACAATTATCTATCCTTCTAAAAAAATGACTTTTTAAGATATTCCACAGTTTTATTTTATATTTAAATCTTTTTACTGTTTTATTGTTTTTGCTCAATGTCACATTCATTGAAGTATGCCAGAGCTAAAATCTATGAACTATTGACCCTTTTTTTTATCTCTTTCCTGCTCTCAGAAGCCTTTTTCTGCTAGGAAAGTGTTTTACAGTTGTAATTTCTTATCAGTGAGGGTCACACTATAGTCTGACGCAGTCCTGACTCAGACAGGAACTGCCACTTACATACCTGATGTTTAACTCTTTCAGGCAGAGAAAAAAAAAAAAAAGGAACACAGCCTAGTTATTTGTGTGCTTGGCACTGTACATACACATGTCTATCTCATCATGTCACTTGTCGCCTCGGGTATCCTTTAAGTCATTGTTCTCCTCCTTACTATTCCTGCTGCGTGTTGTTCCACCTCCTTGCTCCATAGCAATAGAATGTGTCCCTCTTTTTTGCTCCATAGCGATAGAATGTGTCCCTCTTTTCTGCTCCATGGCAACAGAATATGTTCCTCCTCCCTGCTCCATAGCAACAGGATGTGTCCCTTCTCCCCAGACCAAAGCAACAGAAGGTGACACTCGTCTCTGCTACATAGCAACAGCATGCATTCTCCTCCCTGCTCAACAGCAACAGAATCTGTACCTCATCTTGGCTCCATAGCAACAGAATGCATCACAACAGCGCTTTGAGTACCCAGGGAGAAAAGCACTACAAAAATATTATTATTATTATTATTATCCCTCCTCCACGCTTCAGCAGATTTATGTGTGAACTAAACCTAAGAGGGCAGGCACAGACTGAACATGTCTGACAAGAGTGCAGCCCAAGGTTGCCACCTCATCCCTTGAAATACCGACACATCTAAATTATACAGGTTCTGGGGCTACTCACACATAATCAGTGCCTAAACTGCATCTAACTAGCCACAAGGCAAGTATAACTCATATGTGCCGATATATAAAGGGATAAGGTGGTAACCCTGGTGCTATAGCAAAGACAGTCTGCACTGCAGGACGCAGAATGCTCTGAGGAGAATTCCGCATAGCTAATCAGCCTAGGCTAAACATCACTGGGAGGGCGGGGCTACATACCAATATAAAGCAATATATAGCTATAGGGGTATTTCTGATCTCGAAACTAGGAAAACTATCGTAAAAATGGGTATCCTGAACAATTTACTGCATTCAACTATATGTCACTACAGGGCCTCTTTAACTGTGGAAACCCAGTCCTCAGCCATTCTTTCCAGTAGATTATATGTGAGGGGAAAGCATTATTCAGCGATAAAGCAGCAATAATGGATCTTATGAGAGGGATGCAGTTCATTCAGCAGATATCAGAGTCCTCCCTTAGCTCCTCACAGTAATCTACATGTACTGGATGCTCTGCTGTGAGGTAAAGGCTTCAGGCTTCCCCAGATCCACATGCATTCCCCATGGGGTGGTAAAGGGACATTATCCTATTGAGAGCCTATTAGAGGCAGTGGGAGTGTGGTGTATAATTACCCAGCAAGGTCTCTATGTGGCACAGCTGGGGGTGCTGGGACCATTACAGAGGTTAGTGAACAGAGGGGATGATAGATCAGGTCTCCAATTCACATGCTGATTCCAGTACCTATAGAAGAGGCCTTTATGTGTGAGTCTGCCTCACCTACAGGGGGGTCCGGCAGGGCACAATGCACAGGACTCGCAAGAGGTTCTTCTGGGTAAAGATAGCCACACATTGCAGAGCAGCTAACTGATGTGCGACCAAAAATGGGGGCACATTGAATAGCAGACGCAGAACCACAGGTACAAATAGCTTTGTAGCTGCAGTTCCCACAACAGGCAGCCCTGGCACTCGCTATTTAGCGGGCAACCATTTTTTTGTTGTTAGGGGTGGGAGGGGTTTATTAGTTGCCCTGGGGGGAGGTTTATTAGTTGCCTGGGAGGAGGATTATTAGTTGCCCTGGGGGAAGGGTTAATGGTTGCCTTCAATACGATCTGCCCGAACATCCTGTATAACAACTTAGCACAAATAGGGCTTGACGTAAACCTCTGCAACTGGATCAAGGACTTCCTCACAAACAGGACACAACAGGTTAAACTTGGCAGCTGCCTCTCCCAATTGAGGACCACAAATACTGGCGCCCCCCAAGGCTGTGTTCTGTCTCCGATCCTGTTTTCCCTGTATACAAACAGATGCACCTCCACTGCCGACTGCGTTAAGGTAATTAAATTTGCGGATGACACCACCATCCTTGGTCTCATCAGTGAGGAGGACAAACGCACTTACCGCAGCGAGATCGAGCGGATCTGCAACTGGTGTAAAGACAACATGCTTGTCCTAAACGCTGCTAAGACTGTCGAGTTGGTTATCGACTTCAGGAAATGCCCCCCCCCCACTCAGCCCGGTACTCATCGAAGGCACGGAAGTCACCAGAGTACCTAGCGTTCGGTTTCTGGGCACTACTATCACCAACGACTTGAGATGGAGTGAAAACACCACTAAATGCCAAAAGAAGGCGCAGCAACGGCTGTTCTTCCTAAGACAACTCAGGAAGTTTGGTATGCCGCAGGAGCTGCTGTCTAGCTTCTACACTGCCACCATAGAGTCAATCCTGTGCTCATCTATCATCGTGTGGTATGGTGGAGCCACGTCTAGCGACCGGTACAGACTGCAAAGAGTAATAAATACAGCGGAAAAAATAATTGGTTCCCCCCTGCCACCTCTGGACCTCCTCCACGCATCCAGACTGAGAACAAGGGCAGACAGGATCACGAATGACCGGCAGCCGCTTCTTCAACCGCATGCGCTCAGAATACCGTTACAGGGCTATTTCCACCAAAACCTCCAGGCACAGGAACTCCTTTTTCCCCCAAGCAGTGTGCCTTCTGAACTCAAATCTCACACACAGAATAACTAAATAGCACATCTGTGACCCAGGCCTAAATAAATATGTACTTATCCTGTGGATTACCGCAGGTAGTTTTTGCTCTAACATACCTTAATTCTTCTGAACTGCACATGTTTTTTGCACTACCTCGTTTAATGTCTTTGTCTGCTCGTCATTGCATGCTTTGATGTACTATGCTCTATGCTGATGTGTACCACAAACAATTCCGAGTGTGGCAACTGCTGCACTTGGCGATAATAAAATCTGATTCTGATTCTGATTCTATTAGTTGCCGGAGGAAGGGTTAATAGTTGCTGGGGGGAGTTATTAGTTGCTGCTGTGGGGAGTGTTATTAGTTGCCCTGGGGGAGGATTAATAGTTGCTGGGGAGGAATTAATAGTTGCTGCTGTGGGGGGTGATTAGTTATTAGGGGGGGGGGGGTAGTAGTTGCTGTATGGGAGGGTAATTAGTAGCCCAGGTGGGGGGAAGGGTTATTAGTTGCTGCTGTGGGCGGAGTGTTTTTAGTTGCACGGGGAAGGTGGGTTGTTCGTTGCCGGGGTTGGGATCTACTGCTGCTCCTGCCCCGCTCCCTATCGCTGGGGATTTTCTGCCCCGGGAGCATAACAACCACCCCGTATCACCATCTCATCGGAAGTCACATGGTGATAGGCAGTAACCCCCCCATTCCCATGGAGGGTAGGCTAATATTGAGACTTGGAGGTGGGGTTTGAAGAGCGGGGTTTTGCTAGGTAAGGTGGTCGGCGATATATGTTACATAGTTACATAGTTATTTTGGCTGAAAAAAGACATACGTCCATCGAGTTCAACCAGTACAAAGTACAACTCCAGCCCGTCCCCCACATACCCCTGTTGATCCAGAGGAAGGCGAAAAAAAACCCACCAGGCATGGTCCAATTAGCCCCAAATGGGAAAAATTCCTTCCCGACTCCAGATGGCAATCAGATAAAATCCCTGGATCAACATCATTAGGCATAACCTAGTAATTGTAGCCATGGATGTCTTTCAACGCAAGGAAAGCATCTAAGCCCCCTTTAAATGCAGGTATAGAGTTTGCCATAACGACTTCCTGTGGCAATGCATTCCACATCTTAACCACTCTTACTGTAAAGAACCCTTTCCTAAATAAATGGCTAAAACGTTTTTCCTCCATGCGCAGCTCATGTCCTCTAGTCCTTTGAGAAGGCCTAGGGACAAAAAGCTCATCCGCCAAGCTATTATATTGCCCTCTAATGTATTTATACATGTTAATTAGATCTCCTCTAAGGCGTCTTTTCTCTAGACTATATCTCTGCAGGGGGCCGCCGACACAAAGCCATCCCCCTTTTCTGTCCTGTCCAATGAAAAAGTTTTGATACGTTTTCGGTCAATAATCAATCAAGATTACGATCGGTCGGTCATGTCGGAGTATAGGCTTCTGCCAGATTTGTACAGGAGATACAAAAAGGAAACCGAAAGCCCACAATAGTGTATTATATTAATTCCAGGTGTTAGTAATAGAGATGAATGAATTATACTCGCAAACACGGGTTACCATTCAGGCAGCCACTATATAGGCAGATGGGGAGATCAGACCTGACCCCACTCAAGAAGTCGCTCTCCGTAGATAGGAGAAAAGGGGGGTTGCACCCCTCCACTAAGGATGGACTATAATATGAACTGTAGGTTGTAACAGAAGCACCAGTACAAGTATAAAATGTATTAAAAACCGTGTAAGAGAGGAAGTTGTGGTGGACTTATCTCCCCAAAGTAGACACAATTCTGTTGATTATTGTCAACAAGTAGCTTTATACATATACTCCACAATGCAACGCGTTTCGTAGGTTCAATCCTGCTTCATCAGGCAGTAATTAGAGCAAACTATTGTATTATGTCAGGAAGCCAAGCGCCTCTGTGCACCTGGCTTCCTGACATTCTACAATGACTGGGAAATTACAAGATTGAGCGCTGCGTTTGGGCAAATGATGGTAACAAGTGCAGTCCATTAATTTGAACGGACAGCAGACATAGGGTTAAAGGGGAACTGAAGAGAGAGGTATATGGAGGCTGTCATGTTTATTTCCTTTTAATCAATACCAGTTGCCTGGCAGCCCTGCTGGTCTATTTCTCTGCAGTAGTATCTGAATAAAACCAGAAACAAGCATGCAGCTAGTCTTGTCAGATCAGACTTAAAAGTCTGAACCACTGAAACACCTGATCTGCTGCATGCTTGTTCAGGGGCTATGGCTAATAGTATTAGAGGCAGAGGATCAGCAGGGCTGCCAGGCAACTGGTATTGTCTAAAAGGAAATAAACATGACAGCCTCCATATACCTCTCTCTTCAGTTCCCCTTTAACATCCTGTGTTTACAAATTAGGTGTGCTAAGGCAGCCAGCTGACACAGCTGAGAGATCAAATTACAGTTGTGATTGGTTACAGATGAGGGGGAATGAGATGGGCTAAACTCTCTAAATACATACAGGGTGCTGTATGTATTTCTCTCTGTTTTCCATCTGTCCTGTGCAAGACTTCAAAGGACTCCGAGCAGTGCAGAAACTATGGAAAGATGCATACCATTTTGAAGCTCTCTTTCTCCTCTTTCCAGTGACACATAAACCGCCGCCCTACGCCCTTTAGTTTTCGCTATTTTCGCGATCGAAATCGCGGCCGACGAGATTTCGATCGCGAAAATATCGAAAACTAAAAGGCGAAGGGCGGCGGTTTCTGTGTCGCTGGAAAGAGGAGAAAGAGCTTCAAAATGGTATGCATCTTTCCCTAGTTACTTATATTACAGAGGACGACTGTTCCCCAAAGTCGGCAGCTGAATAGAGCTGCCGACTTTGGGGAAAAGTCGTCCTGTGTAATATAAGTAACTATGGAAAGATGCATACCATTTTGTTTGACGCGATTTCGATTGCGAAAATAGCGAAAACTAAAAGGCGTAGGGCGGCGGTTAGTATGCAACTTTCCATATTTTCTGCACTGCTCGGAGTCCCTTTTAGGTCCACTTTAAAAGGAAATAAATATGGCAGCCTCCAGATGTCTCCCACCTCGAGTTCCTTTTAATAGTTATTTTGTGCACATCAGTAGTCAATGCAATACAGTACAATAACATTTTGAGGCCTGGAACCCACTACAAAACGCTATCGCTAATCGCAATCGCTAGAGTTTTTAATGAGCGGTTTGTATGCGATTTCATAAGTGATTGCTGGCGATTTTGGTAGCGTTTTTTTTTTAAAGGGTCAGCTTTTTGCCAGCGATTGTTTAGCGATTAGCAATTATAATTCTGATTGGTCCTTTCAATTAATTGTAATTTCGTTTCAGTGCGCAGTAATGTAAAAACACTAGCAAAATCGCTCTGTGTAGGTTTTGACGAGCGATTACGCCAGCGTTTATATACTTTACATTGCAGAAACTCTAACGCTAATCGCTAAATGCTAAAAATGCTGAATGTCCTGCGTTTGGGATTTTGGCAATCGCTCCAGTGGATTTTGGCCCATCCATTAACATTAGCTGAGCGTTTAGGGAAATCGCCAGCGTTTTGAATCGCTCACTAAATCGCTCTAGTGGGTCTGAGCCCTTAAAGTGCTTTTCTCCCTCAAAGCGTATAGACATGTCTCAAATGTGTACATAGTTGCAGGCTGGACTGTGTTACGGAAGAAATAGGTGACCGCAAAATGCTAAACAGGTGGTTTTTCAGTTTGGACTTAAATGCTTCCAGGGATGGAGATGTCCTGATTGGGTGTGGCAGGGAGTTCCAAAGTGTAGGGGCAGCATGACAGACGGCTTTGTCTCCAAAGGTTTTGAGGTGGACTCTAGGGGTGACCAAGTTATTAGATCCTTCTGATCTAAGATTGTGGGGTGTGTGAGGGTATCAGCTATCCAGGGCCCAGATTGTGCAAGGATTTGAATCTTAAACAGAATTCTCCATTTATTGGTAGTCAGTGGCAGGAAGGGAATTGTACACTCTGTGTTCTGCGAAGCCCTGGGTGAGCCATGGAGCTTGCACTCACATCAGCCCTGGGAAGCAGAGTGCAGGGAATTCCAGGAATGAAGCAGGCGATTACACCCAGAGCCGGCTGATCAGGTGTCCTGTCAGACAATGAGACAATCCTGAGTCACTGGGAGCTTTCCCTCACAGCACATATTCCCACGGGGAGGAGGCGGCCCTCTCCTCCGGTTACTTCAAGGAGGAGAAAAAAACACCCACATTCACCACAAGAAAGACAGAGGCATCCTGGTGGCACTGCAGGGGGACTCCTGACTACACATGAATAGAGGGTGCTTCACCCAGCCACTCACCACTGCGCAGAGTGTCAGCTCTTGTGTCATCACCAGCAACGCACTCACTGTATTACAAGATATGATCAACTATCCTGATCGTTATAGCCGATGATTTGTGTGTATTTATATAGCACTGACATCTTCTGCAGCACTTTACAGTGTACATAGTCATGTCACTGACTGTCCTCAGAGGAGCTCACAGTCTAATCCTACCATAGTCATAGTCTAATGTCCTACCATATTATTATTATGTATTTACATAGCACTGACATCTTCTGCAGCACTTTACAGAGTACATAGTCATGTCACTGACTGTCCTCAGAGGAGCTCACAGTCTAATCCTACCATAGCCATTGTATAATGTCAGTGACATGACTGTGTACTCTGTAAAGTTCTGCAGAACATGACAGCACTATATAAATACATAACAATATGGTATTAGACTACAATAGGAATTGCACTGTGAGCTCCTGAGGACAGTCAGTGACAAGACTATATATTCTGTAAAACGCTGCAGAAGATGTCAGTGCTATATAAATACATAATAATAATAATATGGTAGGACATTAGACTATGACTATGGTAGGGATTAGATTGTGAGCTCCTCTGAGGACAGTCAGTGACATGACAATGTACTCTGCAAAAGTGCTGCAGAAGATGTCAGAGCTATATAAATACATGATAATAATATGGTAGGACATTAGACTAGGACTATGGTAGTTAGATTGTGAGCTACTCTGAGGAGAGTCGGACTGAGTAGATTGTTAGCCTCTAAGTGAAGACTGAGAACATGCCCACAGTGTAAAAACAAAATCTCAGCCATTGTGTCACCTAAGTCCTCCCTGGTATGTGTTTGTGATGCCATGAGCCCCCTCCCCTGTGTGTGAACACAGCCTTTCACTGCATTATCACAGCAAACAGGATGCTATGTGGTCAGAAAATAGCAAGAGTAGCAGTGCGAGGGAACCCTACGGGCCGACCGTTCTCACCAGCCAAATAAAGGCTCCCCCCCTCCTCCCACCGGGCCTTACGGACTCTGACCCAGGCCAAAGAGGTCTGGAAAATGTCCCCGATTAACCATTTCATTCTGGGAAACTAGGAAGACCCACATTCCGGCGGAAGCTGAAAGATTTTTAAAAAAATGGATTTCGCAAGTGTGGCTGGTGCGGGATAAAAGAGATCCGCTGGAGATTAGCCTCTGTCTACTGCTGTGTCGCAATGCCAAAACCCAGTGTGTGCGACTACAAAGCTTCAGAGGAACAGGTGAGCACTACTGAGGAACAGAGGACAAGTACCAGCAGGTCAGGCCTGCAGGTAACTGCCAACATCAGTCTCTAAACGTGCAATCCAGACTCTGCTACAAAGATTGCCAGATCAATGCTACACAGGTCGCTACGCTACTCCATGGCCACACACAGCACAGGGAAACATATCCAGGGGCCCGTATGAGGCAAGAATGCTCCAGGGCCTGCAGCGATACAAGAGAATGGAATGTAATAAAGTCAAACACTTGGGATGGTCTATATCTGCAAGAAGTTTGTATGCTCTCCCCGTATCTGCGTGGGTTTCCTCTGGGCACTCCGGTTTCCTCCCACATCCCAAAAACATACAGATAAGTTAATTGGCTTCCCCCCAAAAAATTGGCCCTAGACCATACATGCACTACACGATACATACATATGACTATGGTAAGGACTAGATTGTGAGCCCCTCTGAGGGACAGTTAGTGACAAGACTATTTATACTCTGTACAGCGCTGTGTAATATGTCGGCGCTATATAAATACTTAAATAAATAAATAAATATAGACTATACGTGAAAAGCAAATGAAAAATGGTAAAACCGTGCAAAGTTTAAAGAAAACCTGAAGTGAAAATAAACTTATGATATATTGAATTTTATGTGTAGTACGGATAATAAATAGAATATTAGTAGCAAAAAAAAAAAAAAAGTTTTTTTTTCTTTAGAACGGCATCATTCTAAAACCACAAGCAGAAATAATGACCCTTTGAACTTTCTTGCAGTAAGCCTTATCTCAAGCTTGTCTCTCACTTTTTCTTGCCTGTTTAAAGGACAACTGAAGTGAGAGGCATATGGAGGCCGCCATATTTATTTCCAGTTGCCTGGCTATCCTGCTGATCCTCTGCCTCTAATACTTTCAGCCATAGGCCCTGAACCAGCATGCAGCAGATCAGGTGTTTCTGACAAATTTGACAGATATCACAAGATTAGCTGCATGCTTGTTTCTGGTGTGATTCTGATATGTCTTCAGCCAAATAGATCAGCAGGGCTGCCAGGGAACTGGTATTGCTTAAAAGGAAACAAATATGGCAGCCTCCATATATCTCTCACTACAGTTCTCCTTTAAATGCTTCAGAAAACAGGACTAGTGGGTCGAATAGCCCAGAGAAGCTATTTTGCATAGATAACTGATTTTTTTTTAACTCTTCCTGTACTGGAAACAGTATGAGACTCATAGCTGTGCTACTAATGTTCTTTTCATTATCTGTACTACACATACAAATCATATCAGTGTTTCTCAAACCTGTCCATGTGACTCCCAATTAGGGACAGTGCACACCAAAAACCGCTAGCGTAAAAGCAAACCCTCGGTGCTTTTTGAAGTGATTTTTCAGAGCGATCCTAGGCATGTGCTTAGCGATTTTCTAATCATGCCTAGAGATTTTTGGAGCGTTTTGGTGTAGCGTTTTTTAATATTTTGTTACAGTAAAGCTGTACAGTTCCTGTAACAAAAACGCATTCAAAATTGCTCTGATCTAGCGGTTTTCAGAGCCATTTTCCACTTTTCTATATTTAACATTGAGGCTGAATCACAAACAAAATAAAAAATTTGCTCCATCCCATTGCAATACATTAGCCAAGCGGTTTTCTAAAACGCTCAGAACCGCTCTTGGTGTGCACCAGCCCTGTTACATCATAAGATTATTTTCGCTTCAGATTTGCTTTAAAGAGGGCCTGTAGTGGCAACAAAATGACTTTTTTTTTTTTTTTTATATATAAAACGCAACCACCATCTGTAGCGCTGTACATAGTGCTAAACAAATAGTGGGGAGCATAAATAGATATACAATCAGGACATCCAGCAAAACAAATGAATATATAGTAGATATGTGGCTTGATACATCAGCAATACTAGGCGAAGCAGGTTATCTTGGCGCGCGGCGCTGAACGCTGTCATAGCAGCAATGCTATGCTGCACACCCCGCGTAGCTCTGGCGGCTACCGGACCCCAAATTACATCTTCCTCCGAGTTGCGACAACTCAGAGGGGGATAGTATTTAACGCCGCCTTGAAGTTAAGCGGCAGCAGAGAGAGGTGTCATTTGCTCGTTATGCGCCAAACTGAGCGGCGCCACCACAATTCACTAAGCTTATCTCCTGTCTTTAATAACGTTTTTAGCGTTATCACCATGGTGATGAGGCATGTAGTATTCAGGAAACATTTTACCTCAGGCAAACCTAAAGTTACCTCTTCTGTCTTTAGGCTGCTTTCACAGTGGGAGGTTACAGGCACACGTTAGAGCAGCCTGTAACGCAGCCCCACCACACAGTAATGAAAAATCAATGGGCTGTTCACAGTGCCCACGTTGCGTTACATTGTAACGCAGCACATCCGTTGAGAGTACTGCATGCTGTGCGTTATGCGCGGCTAAGCCGCGTTAGACTGTGCGCACATGCTCAGTAGTGTTGGGGAGGAGTGGAGAGCGGTCAGGCACATGGCTAATTAATATTCACTGCACGGTGTGACGTGCAGTGTTTACTTCCTGGAGCGGCCGCTCTGTGCGGCGACTGGCCGGCGGGACCACGTAATGCCGCATGCGTCCAAGAGTGCGCATCACGGATGACAGAGTGAGCTGCACAACGCGGCTCACTCTGACGTCCACATCAAAGAGCACCAGGCGTTGCGTTAGGGGCACGTTATGTGCCCTATAACGTCCCCTAAACGCAGCGTCCTGGTGTGTAAGTAGCCTTAAGTTAAGGAGAAATCTCTGAAGTTAACTCTTCAATCTTTAAAATATCTCCAGAAATCTAACAGGCTGTTAACTGCGTGTGAAAATAACTACAGAGGAGGTAACTTAAGGAATGAAGAGATAAGATAACTCACTGTGTGGAGGTAAGTTTTCTCTTGCCTTATCTCCAGCATGATCTTAGTGAATTGAGGCCAATATGTACTCACATTAGAGCATGATTATATGATAAATAACACCAGAACAAGAAACACTAGGAGGAGGTCCATGCCCTTGCAAGCATACAATCTTAGAGGAATGAATTAATTTTTTTTTTTTACAATATTCATTTATAAATAGTTTAGTCAGCGTTTGCCCGTTCTACAAGCTTTCCTCACCCTGATTTAAATTCTGAAATGTATCACAAGTTGCTACATCTTTGCTGCTGGCAGGTGCATCAATGCGGAATGTTTGCTTTTGAGAATCTCAAAGCCAGTATAAAATATACATGATCTCCCAGAATGCTCTGGCGAAGGAGAATTCCACATAGTCTAGGCTAAACATCACTCCACGCACCCACGCACCCTCCGCTCTGCCAACAAGATGAAGCTGGTTATTCCCAGGATGCACTTAACATTTGGTGCTCGGGCCTTTTCCTACGCAGCCCCTACTACTCTATGGAACTCACTTCCACAATCAGTACGAGAGGCTCCCTCTCTGGACAGCTTTAAAAAAAGGCTAAAAACTCACCTCTTTTCCCGAGCCTTTGAGACTGCATAATGCAGGCTCACAGCGCTTGGAGTCCCCAGGGAGAAAAGCGCTATATAAATATTATTGTTATTGTTATCGCTAGGAGGGCGGGGCTACACACCAATAGGCAGCAATATGTAAATATAGGGAGTTTTTCTGATGCTGAAACCAGGAAAATTACTGTAAAAGAGGGTATACTGAATAATTTACGGCATTCTGATATATGTCACTACAGGGCCTCTTTAAAGGGTATGTGCAGTGGTTCCCTCTATATTAACTGATCTTCCCGCGCTCCTGGTTTGCACCAGCGTCGCTTTGCTTTTATGTCCTTCTCAAGTCTGTAATTGGATTGATGAGGCAGTAGAGTAGAATAGCTTTGGCCGGTAGCCCTTCAGTCTTCACCTGTCCTCCTGCAGAACACGTAACCTTGAACGACGTACTGTTACTGTGCATGCGAAAAGTCCACACATGTGCAAATTCCCTCAACGCGCATGCCTCAGTCAAAGAAACCCCTCACACATGAAGAAAAGGGGGCGCGAACAGCCGTTTCCTGCACTGGGCAGGCACATGCGTAAATTTGTGCATGCTCGATACAAGTATGCTCGTTCAAAGCTGCGTTTCTGCTGCCTAGTCTAGAAAGTTCCCCCTATCCTCCTCTATCCCATTCATCCAGCGTGAGACCCTTTAAACATTTGCAAAGATTTTGCTGGATACGTTCTTGTGGTGGCGATCCCATCTGTGTAGAAGTCTGGCTGCACTGTGCAAATGCAAGAATGCCCACACCGGTGCGGTAGCATGACAGTACTTGTGCGCAGCTTTATCCTCTATGCACTATTGGCTTTGTGCTGCTGTGCAGGCGTGGATCGCATTGCCGCATGCGCAGTATGGGCACACTTGTACACAGATGCATGGAAGCCTCTGGATCATCCAAAAATTACATTTTATGGAGTACACACTGTCTTAAACTTCCAGTTCTGCTGTGGTCGTACTTGTTACTCGTTTTCCACACCTGTATTAATTCACTGCCTGTCAGCACACTTATACTCTTTCATATCGCAGTCTGGATTAGGTACTCTGAGGAATGGAAGTAAACTGAAAGGTATGCCATTAATCCCGGCATTGTAAAGAGCTGAACTGGCCAGTTTTCCTTTTTTCTCATGAGCGGTATAATGTAGATGAGGATTAGCCAGGGTAGTGGCACAGACATTGAGTAGCTAATTAGGACTTCTAACGACTTCCTGTTTCTCCTAATTGTCATCCAGGACAGGATGTACGGCAACTCTATAAATATACATGCGACAACTGAACATATCACTTGTGACAACTGAAAACATCACCTGTGTACTGTTAATTCTTACATATGCTAAAAAAACAAACTAAACCCCTCCCCCCCCCGGAAAAAAAAACAGAAACAAAAAACTGGATTTTCCCTGTTCCATGCTCAGTGCTGACCAGAGACAGTCAATATGATGCAATTAATTCACAGTGTGCACAAAAATTCATTGCAGATAGCATGCAACCTTGAATTTGGACTGAATTCCCCTTGAAGACTTGAAGGACAACCGAACTGAGAGGAATACGGAGGCTGTTGTATTAATTTCCTTTTAAACAATGCAAGTTACCTGGCTGCCCTGTTGATCCTCCAGCCATAGACCCTGAACAAGCATGCAGATCAGATGTTTCTGACTGAAGCCTGACTGGATTAGCTGCATGCTTGTTTCAGGTGTGATTCAGACACTACTGATGCCAAAGGGATCAGCAGGACTGCCGGGAAACTGGTATTATTTAAAAGGAAATATATATGGCAGCGTTCATATCCTTCCCAATTTAGGCGTCCTTTAAGAGATGACAGCTGATATTGAGACATTCCTGTACACCTGGTAGTGTTAGAATAGGCAACAGCTTTCTTGCTTAAACTGTGTGTATGCTAAATGGCCACAAGATGGCACTGTACATTTCGATGATGTGCATGTTGAGTGCTATGTGCTGTTGTACCCATCTACTCTACTGTAGTTTCTAGTGGCTTCTCCCCCAGTATGCGAGATTATTAATATTTTGTATTTATATACATCTTCTGCAGCACTGTACAGAGTAAATTGTCTTGTCACTTAAAATGTACCGGAGATGGTACACTGGCACTTATTTATACTTACCTTGGGCTTCCTCCAGTGCCCCGAACAACGTGGCTTTCCTCGCCATCCTCCCACGCCCCTCCGTTCTGGTGATACGACTGCCGGTAATCCGGTCAGTCACCGCCAGTTGAGGTATTCTGTGCATGCGCAGCTAGGCTGCACACACGCCCTCGGGAGCCGAATGCGCAGGCGCAGAACCCTCCTGAGGGTGAGAGTGCGACAAGGGGTGTGCGCGTGGCCGAGCTGCGCATGTGCAGAAGGCTGCAACAGTCGTAGCGGCTTAGCGGTAGGGCCGAGGAGGATGGCGAGGGAAGCCATGATGTTTATGTGGCTGGAGGAAGCCCAAGGTAAGTATAAATAAGTGCTAGTGAACCATCTCTGGTTCACTTTAACTGTCCCTCAGAGGAGCTCACAAGCTAATCCCTACTACAGTCATATGTCTCGTATTTATCGTGTAGTATGTGTATCGTAGTCTAGGGCCAATTTAGGGGGAAGCCAATTAACTTATCTGTATGCTTTTGGGACGTGGGACGTGGGAGGAAACCGGAGCGCCCGAAGGAAACCCACACAGATACGGGGAGAACATACAAACTCCGTGCAGATAGTGCCCTGGCTGGGATAAGAACCACTACACCCCCGTGCTGCACACCACTGTCTTGCAACATTGTTAATGTGTTAGTAAATCTTTCTTACTGGTTGTCGCTCATCTGTGCGTCTCCTGTGCGATCTTCATAAAGACCACATCTGCCTACAAGTAGACAGTTACCTGAAACGATCATGTGTGACAGCGTCAGGCGATGTAGGACTGCAGTGTGTGCGCAGCTTATGGAACAGCGATTTCTCTGCGCCCGATTGGACGTCTGACAGCTGGACTTCTCTGCACATCGTGTTCAGGAAGTCTGAGAGCCTCAATCCCACCCCCACCCCCCCCCCCCTCCCCCCATTTTGCAGCTGCTTCTGTACCATTCGTTGGCATCTTCCCACCAGGCAGGTAGAAACAAAACACGGATGTAAATGGCAAAAAATGAGATATTTCTGTTAAAAGGAGCAGCAGGAAAAAAAGGTTTTACTGGAGGTCAAACTGGATGACCTGTAACCTGTGGGAAACTCTAGATGTGTTTATATACCACTGAAAGTCTCTCAGGGAGATCAGCTTATACCCCCCAGAGGCAGCTCGCTGTGCCGGGAGGAATATTCCCACATAGCGGTCAGGGTGCCGCCATGTTCCTCTCGCTCGCGCCGCCAGCTCACTCCGCCAGCACTCTTAAAGCGGGATTGTCACCATAAAAATCAAATTTCAACAGCAACTGGTCTGAGTGTATTAAGTGATAAAGATACTAATCCTGCATTCAAAACTTTTTCTGCTATTATGATTTGGAGTTATCACATACTTAAAAGGAAACATCCAAGTAAAAAAAAACAAAGATCCACTTACCTGGGGCTTCCTCCAGCCCATGGCAGCCGTCCCGTGCCCTCGCCGCAGCTCCAGAGGCTCCCGGTCTTCTCCGCTGCAGAACCCGATCTTGCTGGATCGGCATATTCTGTGCTCCACGGCGCGGGTCACGTGGTCCGGCTGACGTCATCAGGACTGTACTGCGCAGGCGCAGAACTACTACTGCACAGTACCGTCCTGATGACGACGGCCAGACCACGTGACCTGCGCCGTGGAGCACAGAAGAGGCCGACCTGGAATTTGACCTGGCGAGGTCGGGTTCTGCAGCGGAGAAGACCGGGAGCCTCCGGAGCTGCGGTGAGGGCACAGGACGGCTGCGACAGGCTAGAGGAAGCCCCGGGTAAGAGGATCTGTTTTTTTTTTTTTTTAGCTTGGACTTTAACCCATTCTCGTTCTGTCGTTTTCACTTGAGCAATGTTCACCTCCCATTCATTAGCCTATACCTTTATCACTACTTATCACAATGAACTGATCTATATCTTGTTTTTTCCACCACCAATTAGGCTTTCTTTGGGGGGTACATTTTGCTAAGAGCCACTTTACTGTAAATGCATTTTAACAGCAAGAGTAAGAAAACCGAAAAAACTCATTAATTCTCAGTTTTCAGCCATTATAGTTTTAAAATAATACATGCCTCCATAATTAAAACCCACGTATTGTATTTGTCCATATGTCCCGGTTATTACACCGTTTAAATTATGTCCCTATCACAATGTATGGCGACGATATTTTATTTGGAAATAAAGGTGCATTTTTTCCGTTTTGCATCTATCACTATTTACAAGTTTAAAATAAAAATAAATAAATATAGAAATATTTCATTTTTACATTGATGTTTAAAAAGTTTAGCCCTTAGGTAAATATTTACATGTTTTTTTTTTTTTTTTTTATATTAAACATTTTATTTGGGTAGTTTTGGGAGGGTGGGATGTAAACAGTAGGTTTATAATGTAAATGTGTGTTGATTTTTTTTTTTTTTTTTACTTTTAGTTGTAGTATTACTTTTTGGCCACAAGATGGCGGCCATGAGTTTGTTTACATGACGTCACTCGAAGCACAACATACGCTTAGAGACGCATGGGGGACGCTACAGCCAGAAAAAGCGAAGCTTCCATGAGAAGCTGTCGCTTTTTCAGCGGGGGAGAGGAATCAGTGATCGGGCACCATAGCCCGATTCACTGATTACCTGGCTAACGAACCGCGGGCCGGGAGCGCACATACACGCGCGCGATCGGCCGCGGGAGCACGCATGGTTCCTGGACGTAGTTTCTACGTCCAGGAACTAAAATAGGTTAAGGAGCACTGGCCCTTTTGTAGACCGTGCCAAACAGTTGCATGCTGGGGGTTCTTTTTATCTATACTATATTCCCCCTCTCATTTATCTCCCTGCCTAGCTGCCTATTGAAACATGATCCTCTGCTCACTTGTGTTTACAAGCAAGGCTAAGGTGACTCAGCGATTGGAGAAAAAAAGAAAAAAAAGTAGTTAGTTAGTGCAGTCTGTAACGCAGCCGAACTCACAGCACTGTAAAATCAATGGGCTGTTCACAGTGCCCACGTTGCGTTACATTGTAACGCTGCACGTTCTATGAAAGTGCAGCATGCTGTACGTTCTATGCGGTTTTAGCCATGTTAGACTGTTTGCACATGCTCAGTAATTTTTGTATTTTTAAGTGCAGGAGAGGAAGAGGGGAGAGTCCGCTATTATGCTTAGCCACATGGCTAATTAATATGCACTGCACTGCAGTGTTTACATCCTGGAGTGGCCACTTATTGGCTGGCAGGACCACGTGATGCGGAGTGTTCCGATCACATGGTCTCCACAGTCTTTTGCCGCATGCGCCGTTTTTGTCCGATAGTATGCGTCAAAAAGTTTGCATCACGGACGCATCAAGAGACGCATAACACGGCTCTATATAACGTCCAACTTCAAAGCTCACATGCGTTGCGTTAGGGGCACGTTATGCGACCTTAACGTCGCATCTAACGCAACGTCTTGGTGGAAAAGAGCCCTTAACTGTGGGCAAGAGACATGGCCCCCACCAGGATCAGAATTCTCTTCATTTATTATAGAACATTCACTGAAATGAAAGGGTGGACAGTACAATACATGTGTTATGTAAGTAGATCGAGTATTTATCAACTTATATATGTGTTTTTCCCTGGCATAGTATGGCTGATCCTACTGCTTTAAAGGGGAACTTTAGTGAAAAGGGAAAACAAATAAATCACTACATTGCAAAGTGGGAAGTTAAAAAATAGAAGAGCGATGAAATACTTTTTCATATTATTTGATCCATAACGAGCCTGCATGTCATCATCTTTACTACTGGCAGACATGAAAAAAAACTAGACAGCACCAACTGCCCTAATGTATAACCACTCCCACTATCATTGCGATAGGCTAAAAGGTTGATTTTTTGTTTTGTTTTTTGAGATATACATATGCACAGAGTTGCTTGTCAGTTGGAAACAGCTGTTATTTCCCACAATGCAACAAGATTCACAGACAGGAAACTGTCAAGACTTAGGTCCTGACATCACACTGTGGGAGGGGTTTCACCACAATATCAGCAGTAAAGAGCCCCCTGATGATCTATTTGAAAAAAGGAAAACATATTTCGAGGGAAAGGGGGTATCAGTTACTGATTGGGATGAAGATTAATCCTTGGTTACAGTTTCTATGGAGATCTCTGTCAGAGAACTAACATCGGAACGTTTTCCTTTTTTTTTTTTTTTTTTTTAATTGAGAAAATTACTACATTTCCCCAAAATTTTAGCTTTGGATAGTGTGATAAGGAGTTCACTATACAGAATTATGTAGCCACTTTCTTCACATTTAAAAGCTAAATTGAAACCCACTAAAATGCCCACTCTGATTTTTTATTGTTGGTAAAGGGGAATAGATGGCTTGTCCATTAGGGTACGTTTCCACTTGTGCGGCGTGATTTCGACGGGAAAATCGTGGCAACGAATCCGCATGCGGTTGCGTTGCGGATTTTCACGCGGAATCGCTCGCGGTTTTGACAACGCGATTTAACCATGTCATAGCCGGCAAGCATTGACAGTTTTTTAAGCGAAAACGCCAGGAAAACCGCAAGACTAAAAGGCTTGCGATTTTCCTATTTAGTTACATTACCGACGAATCGCGTGCAGGTGTGCAGTGTGCGAATTCTGATGGTTCTGCCGTGCAGATTTTTTTTCTGCACGACAAACCGCACAGAATCCCGCACAAGTGGAAACAGTCCCATTATTTGTAATGGGTTATGTGAATCTGCATGCAGAAAACGCATGCAGATTCGCTGTAGTGGAAACGGGCCCTTACTCTCACACTTGGCATATTTGATGCAGCTGTTCAGGAGAAATTCCCTTTGGAAAACTCAGTCACATGACCCAGAGATCTGTGCACAAAGGGTGGAGCTGCTGTCAGAAGGGGAGTTTCTACCTCTGCACAGAACCATCACCTGACCCCACCCACTTCCTATTTCTGCCCCCTCTTGTGGGTGGGGTCAGGGGTAGAGTGGCTGGTGCACCCTCCAAGCTCCTCCTTGACTCCCTCTTGTGGGTGATGATGGGGTGGGGGGACCGGGTAACACAAAATTAATAATGTAAAAATGATTTATGTGCAATACATTGTATGTTGTGCATTGCAGATTACATGTTCCACATAAAATGCATTTATAGCCTTAACCAGGGCTTTACTTATCTTTTCCTGTAAAAAAGTAAAATAATTAAGTAGAAAAAAAAAAAAGTTGTTTAGAGCTCCCCCTGGTGGTTGGAGATGAAAGCTTTATAAGTACACAAAAGGCCTTGCTTTGCTGCAGTGAAGTGAAGATAAAAAGTGTCACAGAGAAGAACAGGGCTATCAAATGAATATATACTAATTTGTGATTGGTTGTGAGTCAGGTGATTGAATTCGGGATGGTTGTGATCATGTTATGTCTCAGTTCTGTTTCCCTTTTTGTTTAGGCTACACAGTAAGCAGAAGCGAGATATGATCACATGACTGCATGCAGCCAATCAGTGACTGACTGTACAACGTTCGGAATGCCTCATGTATCTTTGCTCCTTGCTGTTTGTTTTGTACTATGTACAGCGCTATGGAAGATGTCGGTGCTCTATAAATACTGTAAATAATACAATAATAACAATATAAAATATATACATCCCAAAAAACAAACTAGGACTACTCCTAGCAGCATTTTCTATTCCCATAACGCAGAGTCTGTGGTGAATGTTGTGAATGTGGATCGCGCTGCCTCAGGGCCTCAGACACTGAGGTAATGCAGCCGAGAGGGGATTCCTATGTCACTCCAAGAGATAATCTCACACTGGAGAAACATCTACTTCCCCTGGCTATGCAGCAAGCCGTCAGAGAGAGCCACAGTGCTAGCCGGATGATGGGAATCTTATCACAAGGTGCCAGACCTTACAATAATAAGGCAAGACTGAGGAATCTGTGCAGGGGAAAGGGGAGGGGGGACCTTGCGCTCCTGAGAACAAGACACCAAGGGTCAGCCTCTCTTAACCCCTCACTGCCAGGGGGTTGTGAAAACACAACTACTGAGACCCATCTCAGGAAATTCTACACCTGTTCAACACATCCTGACACATCCTTATATTCCGCAGTAAAAACATGTAGATGGAATCGGGCGATAAGAGCGATGGACAAGGGCGGGCCGAGCTTCTAGAGCGGACTCAGAGGCGTTCATGATTATGGTGATCTAGTGTTAATCCCAATAGTGGCAATCCTCTATAATAAAACCTGTGTCCTTGCGTGTGCTGTCCCTGTGTAGCTGGGTCCGTGCTTTTTGCTACTGCGCATGTGTGCAGCATGGACCCAGCCTCACAGAGACAGGAGGACGGGGCCAGGGAGCAGGCAGTCGTGTGAGCGGGAGGCCGGGTGTGTGCAGCATGGACCCAGCCTCACAGAGACAGGAGGACGGGGCCAGGGAGCGGGCGGCCGTGTGAGCGGGAGGCCGGGTGTGTGCAGCATGGACCCAGCCTCACAGAGACAGGAGGGCGGGGCCAGGGAGCGGGCGGTCGTGTGAGCGGGAGGCCGGGTGTGTGCAGCATGGACCCAGCCTCACAGAGACAGGAGGACGGGGCCAGGGAGCGGGCGGGCGTGTATGCGGGTGGCCGGGTGTGTGCGTACACGTGTGCAGCGGGTGCACGCGCCGTAACAGGCGGCGGGAGAGGCGAAAAACAGACCAAGAGCGCGTTTTTAAACGGGCTTGGGTCTGCTAGTCATGAATAAATCATTACTTTCCCTCTGCTTATATCTCTCTCACCATGGCTGTGACAGTGGCCATCATTGGAAACTTTAAAGAGGATCTGTAATGAAATAAAAAAGCCCCCTGGGAGATACTTACCTCGGGAGGGGGGAAGCCTCAGGATCCTAACAAGGCTTCCCCCTGTTCTCCGGTGTCCCGGCAATCCAGCGCTGTGTCCCTCCGAAGTGCGGAGAGGTAAATATTTACCTACCGGGATCCTGTGCAGGTGCATTAGCTGCTCTTTATGGGGTTTAGACGGAAG
Organism: Hyperolius riggenbachi; assembly: GCF_040937935.1. Classification (NCBI taxonomy): domain Eukaryota; kingdom Metazoa; phylum Chordata; class Amphibia; order Anura; family Hyperoliidae; genus Hyperolius; species Hyperolius riggenbachi. The sequence continues at coordinate 276,898,222 of NC_090653.1, forward strand.
TAGCTGAGCCTGATCATATTCGCTGTACTGTGCGAGTCCTTTGCACCTGCGCAGTAGAGAGGATACTATCGGGTTCGGCTATTTCCGCCTAGCCCGATCGAAGAGCCGCTACTGCACCTGCGCAAGATCGCGGAAAAGTAAATAAATCCTCGCTTGTCAACTTTGGGGGGTTCAGCGCTGGATTCCTGTTCTCTTCAGAGGTCCGGGAAGCCTCATTGGGACCCTAAGGCTTCCCCCTCCCAAGGTAAGCATCACCCACAGGGTTTTTTTCTTACAGAGCCTCTTTAACCACTTCAGCACCACAGGGTCTTTTGCTTAAAAACCAGAGCAATTTTCACATTTCAGCGCTCCTCCCATTCATTCACCAATAACTTTATTGATACTCATCAGATGTAAATGATCTATATCTTGTTTTTTTTGCCACAAATTATGCTTTGTGAGGGTGATATTTGCTTTTAGTAATTATGCTATTATCTGTGCATTTTAAAGGGAAAAATGAGAAAAAAAAAGAAAAAATACACTATTTCTCCATTTCCATGCACTATAGTTTTCAAATAAACAATGTTACCATAGGTAAAACCCACACATTGTATTTGCTAATTTGTCCTGGTTATCTCAACATTTAAATAATGTTCCTAGTACAATGTATGGCGATAATATATTAGTTTCTGGTTTGTGTTTTTTGTTTTCTCATTGTACTCTATCAGTAATTAAAAGCCCTTATCTTCATGATTAACAGTAATACACTCTCATACATATTTTAAAAGCTAAGTCCCTAGGGTAACTATGTATTCTCTTTTCAATGCTGTCACTTGTTTTTTTTTACAAGTATTTATTTAGGGGTATAGAGAACATGTAAATAACAGTTTTATTGCTTTTCATTCAGTTTTCCGGTAAAAAAAATCACATGACTTAGCCCTCAGTTGTCAAACACCACAAAATCTATTCTCTCACTTGTCACGGTTAAAATGATACCCTATATACATAATCAGATAGCTTATTGGGCATACAGCACACTGTTTACCACAAGTACGCCTATCTACTCCCCTGAGATTCAAGTAAAGTTTTGTGGGGAGTAGATAAGCGTAGCAAGGGAGGTAAAGTGGTTAAGCCCCGTAATCACCACCCGACAGGTCCAGTGACATCCCCTTGACGACGGTTGTCAGCGACACCCCTTCCTGGTGGCTAGTATGCATGACATCACGCGATGTTCCACACCAGGAGCGAACGAGACTTGAAGTGATTGCGCAGGAGTCGTCGTGGATCTTAGCGATCCGGTCCACCGTGACGGTCGCTATCGTGGCAATAAGCGGCGTTTGTGCGGTCGTGCGCCTATACCCACGTCGCAATATCGGTGGTCGTCTGGAAAATCGTGACGTGAGTACATAGCTTTAGTGCTCTGTATTATGTGATAAGTCTGCCAGCAGCAGGGTGAGCAGTCTTTCTGCTTCACCCTGCACCAAAATTTTGCCGCGGCCATTTCAATTGTGCGCAGCTTGAGGAGGCCGCTGTGAGTACCGGCATCTCTGTAATTTGGTGGGGGTGGAGGGGGGCTTGGATGGGCATCTCTTATTTGTTGGGGTACACAGAGGGTGGAGGTGATGTGTGTGTGGGGTACACAGTAAAGGTTGGGGTACACAGAATGGGTTGTTCGGGGGCGGGGGCTATCTTTAGCAGCTCTTTAATTTGTTGAGGTACAGAAGGTGGTGTTGGGGTGGATGGGCATCTGTGTAATTTGTTGGGGTACACAGAAGGGGTGGTTGTGTGGATGGGGGGGTCTCTGCCACCTGTTACTGTACAGAAAGGGGTGTGGGGGAGGTACAAAGTGGTTAATGTATGGCAGCACGATGGCGTAGTGCTTAGCGCTCTTGCCTTGCAGCGCTGGGTCCCCGGTTCGAATCCCAGCAAGGTCAACATCTGCAAGGAGTTTGTATGTACTCCCCGTGTCTGTGTGGGTTTCCTCCAGGCGTTCAGGTTTCCTCCCACATCCCAAAAACATATTGGCTTCCCCCTAAATTGGTCCTAGACTATGGACATACACTACACAATACACACAGACATACTGTATGACTATGGTATGGATTAGATTGCAAGCTCCTCTGAGGGACAGTTAAGTGACAAGACAATACACTCTGTACATCGCTGCATAAGATGTCGGCGCTATATAAATACTAAATAATAATAATGTATATTCTCCATTCACTTTCCAGGCATTGATATGAATAGATGGCCTCCCAGAAGCATTTCTTGCATAGCTGAGATAACCTGACCCCCGGCTGGGAAGAGGAACCGTCAGTGAGGCTGGAGGAAGGACTCTTTTAGCCGTGTTCCCTGGTCCGGCGGGATCAGCTTCCCACGGGCTTTGTGCGTAGGACAAATCTCCCAGCCCGGCCTGCGCTCAAAGAGGAAGCCTGCTCTCTGGGAAAGAGCCCAGTCCTGACTCTCATTGGGACAAGGGGGAATAACCTTGTGGGAATGTCTATAAATTGTCACACGGGCTGCGCGCTGTCACTGCCAGTCTGTCCCCTAATAGAGCGGGGGACAGTGATGAATAGGACGGCACGCAAGCTGGCTCGCCACCGCTGAGTTCTGTGCACGGGACTGCCGATTTCAAGGCAAGCTCCAACGTCGGGATAGTAGAAGCCCGTTTAAATCATCGGACGATTTCTTCAAAAGGATTTTTTTTTTTTTTACACGGTTTCAAAATAATTTTTACTTCTAAACCTGCACAAGTTTTAAAGCGGACCTGAACTCAAAACTTCCTCTCTGCCCTAAAAGATAAGCAACAGCATAACAACCTTTACAGTAAAAAGGGGAAGGTCCGCAACAATGTCTCCTCTTTGTGCTCAATATTTATTTAGGACATATCCTCAAATCAGTAAAAGTACATAGCTGACATGTTTCGGGTCAGACTTGCCCTTAATCATAGTTAAATCACAGCTGGTCTCATCCGCTTTTATAGGTGGTGACAAGTCAGGGTGGAGCACAGACCACTCCTCACAAAGGAGGGGCCAGGAAACAAAAAGTCTAACTCCACCCATGTGAAGGTCAACAACCTGTGCATACATAAACTTGCATTTAAAAAAAACCCATACAATTAATGCAGGGCTGTGGAGTCGGTACAAAAATCTTCCGACTCAACTCCGACTCCTCAGTTTCTGAAACCACGACTCCGACTCCGGGTACCCAAAATGGCCCAGACTCCGACTCCTTAGTCTAATACTTAACAGGGCTGTGGATTTTGTACAAAAATTATCCGATTCCTCAGTTTATGAAATCTCCGACTCCGGGTGCACAAAATTGCCCTGACTCCGACTCCTCGACTCAGACTCCAAAGCCCTGCATTAATGCATAAAATGAGATACAACAGAAAAAAAGGAACAAGAATGCAAAATCGCACAATGAAAAAATGCAGCATCAAGAGGAGCTACATACACACTAAAGTACGCCAAAAATACAGAAATAGGGTTAGCTGCAACCTGTACAGAAAAACAAACGTTTGTTTTCCTAAAACAGAAATTATTTACAATAATTCAAGTTGGAGTGAGTTCCAAGATGTCTCCCACGATGCATCTCTGCTGAATATGCAAATCACCCCATTGTTGTCCCTGATAGCTAAACACACCTCCAGATCCGCTGGAATGCAATGATGTGTCAGCTTGTTAAATACACAGAGCCACAATAATCCAACATGCATACAGACTGTTTCAGACTGGTTGGTCTTCATCAGTGCATGACATGGATTAATGTCTAAATATTTATTTGTTACAGCTGATAACAATAACAATAATCTGCAGTGTGCCTACTTCCTGCTTTCATGGAAGCAGACATAGGGTTAACTTCATGTGTTTACAAATTAGCTGCTCTGAGGCAGCCAGCTGACATAGCAGAGAGATCAAATTACAGTTGTGATTAGTCACAAATGAGAGGGAATTAGACAGGCACTCTAATTACATACAGGGTGCATTTCTCGAGGGTTTTTCTGTGTCCTGTGCCAGAGTTCAGGTCCACTTTAAAAGTCAAAATGGAATTCTCAGGGCATTACTGTAAATGATATGTAGTAGCGCTTTTTGGAAATTAACTTTTAAAAGTTGAAAAATCTGTTTGTTCACAGACATGCACCTATCCCTGCAGGCTTTGGGATATGGAGATACATATATAGATATATATGTGTGCAGATAGACAGATAGATATCTCCTGCGTAAGCAAGTCAGAGTCTTATTATTATTATTTAGTATTTATATAGCGCCGACATTTTACGCAGCGCTGTACAGTGTATATATATATATAACTCTTGTCACTAACTGTCCCTCAAAGGAGCTCACAATCTAATCCCTACCATTGCCATATGTCTATATTATGTAGTGTAAGTACTGTAGTCTAGGGCCGCGGAGGATTGACTTCTTCGCAGTGGGAGGGACGAGTACTTAATAGGTTGCATGCAAGCTGTTAATGGAAACCAACATCCTCCTCTAGTGGTAGACAGGTCATGTGTATGCTCGGTGTGTATTCGACCCCACAAGTGGGGCTTGCACTCTTTTGCAGGTAGGCACTAGTCTGTTTTTAAGTAGCGCTGCTCATTTCCTTGCTATGTACTAATTTAATTCGTTTTTGGTCAGCTGCTCCCACTTAACAGCCATGCTTTTGGTGTATATGCAGAGCTTCTGTTTGGGTTCAAGGTGCGTTTGTAGTTCCTGGGGGGGCTCAGCGCATCTCTGATTGGAGGCCATTCGGAGGCGGCCTGGTGTTGCGCTGATCCACCTTTTGCGCAATTTTCGATTTTTCAATTTTATTTGGTAGCGCACCCAGGCTATGCATATACATAGGTTAGGATTTAGTTAGTGTTAGGCCCCTCCCATGGAGGATTGACTTCTTCGCAGTGGGAGGGACGAGTACTTAATAGGTTGCATGCAAGCTGTTAATGGAAACCAACATCCTCCTCTAGTGGTAGACAGGTCATGTGTATGCTCGGTGTGTATTCGACCCCACAAGTGGGGCTTGCACTCTTTTGCAGGTAGGCACTAGTCTGTTTTTAAGTAGCGCTGCTCATTTCCTTGCTATGTACAAATTTTAGAGGGAGCCAATTAACTTGTCCGTATGTTTTTGGAATGTGGGAGGAAATCTGAGTGCCCGGAGGAAACCCACGCAGACACGGAGAGAACATACAAACTCTTTGCAGATAGTGCCCTGGCTGGAATTCGAACCAAGGACCCAGCGCTGCAAGGTGAGAGAGCTAACCACTACGCCACCGTGCTGCCCATTATAATTGCACTCTCCTGGTCCGGAGCCTTTCTGCAGGCAACTCCACCTCTGTTCACCCAACATGCACCCCCTAATGGAGAAAGATGAGAATGCTTTCACCTCCCCGATCCATCAAGCTACGCCCACACAAGTGGACAGATACATCAGATGGGGGAGGAAATTATACCACACAAGAGAAGTCTGAAGGAGAGGAGGCACACATCATGCACCTTACATTATTAAAACTAGTCGGCTGGCGCATCCAGCTAAAAGAGCCTGGAGAGAACACTTGCCTCAGTATTGAGATGCCTTTGGATGGTTCAGAGGCATCTCAGATCCTTGTGCACCCCACCGTTCCAGAGCAGGGTTCTTTTCAGCTTCGGCTAAATAGGTTTTATTTGGCTGCGAGTGGCCCTAGACAAGTGTACCAGGACTGGGCATGCCCAGTAAAATGAAGCCATGCAGCATTACTCGCACATGCCCAGTCTAGGTACTTGAGGCCAGATGAAACCTATGCGACTGGTGCTCATCAAATACAGGTATATGGGGACTCTGGGTTACAAGATGATCCTAGAAACCTCTCTGGACCAACCAGACGCTCCTCACTACTGAGGCAAGTATGTAACTTTTTTGGCAATAGTCAAGTTTAGGCGACCCAGCAGGAAACCTCACAGGGAACAGTTTTCCAATCACAGCGCAATCTACAGCACAAAGCGTTGTGATTGGACGAATATTGTGGGCGTAGTTTACTACATCGGGAGGGTGCCGTCTACCCAATCACGTTAGTGCAATTTCTCTCTGAGATTTACTGCCGGTCCAATCAACCAATTATCGGTCTGAGCCATGCTTACAGTGGAGGAAATAATTATTTGACCCCTCACTGATTTTGTAAGTTTGTCCAATGACAAAGAAATGAAAAGTCTCAGAACAGTATCATTTCAATGGTAGGTTTATTTTAACAGTGGCAGATAGCACATCAAAAGGAAAATCGAAAAAAATAACCTTAAATAAAAGATAGCAACTGATTTGCATTTCATTGAGTGAAATAAGTTTTTGAACCCCTACCAACCATTAAGAGTTCTGGCTCCCACAGAGTGGTTAGACACTTCTACTCAATTATTCACCCTCATTAAGGACACCTGTCTTAACTAGTCACCTGTATAAAAGACACCTGTCCACAGAATCAATCAATCAAGCAGACTCCAAACTCTGCAACATAGGAAAGACCAAAGAGCTGTCCAAGGATGTCAGAGACAAAATTCTAGACCTGCACAAGGTTGGAATGGGCTACAAAACCATTAGCAAGAAGCTGGGAGAGAAGGTGACAACTGTTGGTGCGATTGTTCGAAAATGGAAGGAGCACAAAATGACCATCAATCGACCTCGCTCTGGAGCTCCACGCAAGATCTCACCTCGTGGGGTGTCAATGGTTCTGAGAAAGGTGAAAAAGCATCCTAGAACTACACGGGAGGAGTTAGTGAATGACCTCAAATTAGCATGGACCACAGTCACCAAGAAAACCATTGGAAACATTACACCGCAATGGATTAAAATCCTGCAGGGCTCGCAAGGTCCCCCTGCTCAAGAAGGCACATGTGCAGGCCCATCTGAAGTTTGCCAATGAACACCTGAATGATTCTGTGAGTGACTGGGAGAAGGTGCTATGGTCTGATGAGACCAAAATAGAGCTCTTTGGCATTAACTGAACTCGCTGTGTTTGGAGGAAGAAAAATGCTGCCTATGACCCCCAAAACACCGTCCCCACCGTCAAGCATGGGGGTGGAAACATTTTGCTTTGGGGGTGTTTTTCTGCTAAGGGCACAGGACAACTTAATTGCATTAACGGGAAAATGGACGGAGCCATGTATCGTGAAATCCTGAACGACATCCTCCTTCCCTCTGCCAGGAAACTGAAAATGGGTCGTGGATGGGTGTTCCAGCACGACAATGATCCAAAACATACAGCAAAGGCAACAAAGGAGTGGCTCAAGAAGAAGCACATTAAGGTCATGGAGTGGCCTAGTCAGTCTCCGGACCTTAATCCAATAGAAAACCTATGGAAGGATCTCAAGCTCAGAGTTGCACAGAGACAGCCTCGAAACCTTAGGGATTTAGAGATGATCTGCAAAGAGGAGTGGACCAACATTCCTCCTAAAATGTGTGCAAACTTGGTCATCAATTACAAGAAACGTTTGACCTCTGTGCTTGCAAACAAGGGTTTTTCCACTAAGTATTAAGTCTTTTATTGTTAGAGGGTTCAAAAACTTATTTCACTCAATGAAATGCAAATCAGTTGCTATCTTTTATTTAAGGTTATTTTTTCGATTTTCCTTTTGATGTGCTATCTGCCACTGTTAAAATAAACCTACCATTGAAATGATACTGTTCTGAGACTTTTCATTTCTTTGTCATTGGACAAACTTACAAAATCAGTGAGGGGTCAAATAATTATTTCCTCCACTGTATGTGCTTCGAGTCCTACAGGAGAAAAGCGCTTTACAAATGTTATTTGTTGTTGTTGTTGGTGGTCCCCTAAACTAGACTAGTGTCACTATTTTTCCCCCTGCCTCAGTAGTAGCTTAAAGGGGAACTTCAGCCTAAACAAACATACTGTCATCAAGTTACATTAGTTATGTTAATTAGAATAGATAGGTAATATAATCTCTTACCCACCCTGTTTTAAAAGAACAGGCAAATGTTTGTGATTCATGGGGGCTGCCATCTTTTTGGTTGAAAGGAGGTGACAAGGAGCAGGAGACACAGTTCCAACTGTCCTGTGTCCTGATTACCCCTCCCAGCTGCGTACGCTAGGCTTCAAATATCAAATTCAAAATGTAAAAAAAAAAAATCACCAAAACAGCAGAAAGAGAACAACAAAATCAGAAATCCCATCATGCTTTGCACAGCATCAGGGTGAAAAAGCCCGGGCAGTTTTCTTCTGTGCAGCTAAAAATGAGGCTTGTATAAGAGAAACAAAGTTCTGATGCTGTGAAACTGTTAAAGAAACACCAGGCCTTCTCAGTGCTGCTGAGTCGATTTTTAGTCCAGAGGTTCACTTTAATTTGTGCTGTTTATCAGATATGGATGTAGGCGTATAATTAATCGTAGTAATTCCCCGTACACTTTAAAGGGGCACTGTGGCGAAAAATTTTAAAATATGTGCAAACATAAACAAATAAGAAGTACGTTTCCACAGTAAAATTAGCCAATAAATTACTTTTCTCCTATGTTGCTGTTACTTACAGTAGGTAGTAGAAATCTGACAGAAGTGACAGGTTTTGGACTAGTTGTTCTCTTTATGGGGGAGTCTCAGCAAGGCTTTTATTCTTTATAAAGATATTCCCTAAAAAGGATGCTGGCCAGCTTCTCTGCTCGCTACACAGTTTTTTGGCAGTTGGATGGAGCAACTGCCATTCACTAAGTGCTTTTGAAAATAAATAAATCACTGAGAATCCCCCATGAAGAGATGAACTAGTGCAAAACCTGTCACTTCTGTCAGATTTCTACTACCTACTGGAAGTGACAGCAACATAGGAGAAAAGTAATTTATGGCTCATTTTACTCTGGGAAAAACATACTTTCTTATTTGTTTATGTTTGCACATATTTTAAATGTTACAATTTTTCGCCATAGTGCCCCTTTAATTTGAAACTAACGAAAAGGTGGAACCTCTTTCTGGATTTTTTTCTCACAGCCGTACATTGTGAGCCCACAGCTGGGCGTTGTGACATCACTTGCAGAGGAACATGATCACCTACAGCTAGTGAGAATGACAAGTCTGTGGTGGCTTTGCGAGGACCTGTCACAGTCCCCCCAGGCCTGGGCTAGCAGAGGGCCGATGTGCCTGTGAGGACAGATGGGGGTACGGACGTCACCGCTGAGGCTTCCTGTCTGGTACGGTATGGCGTACTCTGGAGGTTTGCAGGTTCCTCAGCCCTGTGTTGAGTCACTTCTTGTTGCAGGACGCCCTGGGCCCCCGCCTATCCTGCCCTTGTTATGCAGCGGTCTGTGAACTTTCGCAGAGAGGATCTGTGGCCAGGACACCTGCGAGGTTGCGGCTTTGCAGACACGAAGTGACTTCATCTTTTCACACGGTACTCGCGGCCCACAATCACTGATTGTGTACTCCTCTTGCCTCGCACACCACAGACTGCGTGACCCAGATTTCTGCCGGAAGCTCGCTGGGACTGTTTTGTCGGAGACACTGACCAGAAGTCGTGTCCAGTATCCATTGTGGGGTTATTTATACACAGCTGCACCTGCAGACACTGACGATACGCTGGACTAAATGCACCGTGGCAGATAAACGGTTAAAACTGAGTTCAGAGTGCATCTCTGGCAGTTTAGTTATGTGCTATTAATAGAAGAGATTTTCATTGGTGATCGTCGAATTGTTTGGCTATCTCCTCTGCTCCTGCCGACACCTGTTTTGGTCTTTGCTTTCGGTCTTTAAAGGGAACCTTAACTGAGAGGGATATGGATGTTTCCTTTTAAACAATACCAGCTGCCTGGCAGTCCTGCTGATCTATATTTCTGCAGTAGTGTCTGAATCACACACCTGAAACAAGCATGCAGCTAATCCAGTCGGACTTCAGTCAGAGCGCCTGATCTGCATGCTTGTTCAGGGGCTGTGGATAAAAGTATTATAGACACAGGATCAGCAGGAGAGTCAGGCAACTGGTATTACATTAACTTTTTGAGGACCGCAGTGTTAACCCCCCCTAAAGACCAGGCCATTTTTTACCTAATTGACCACTGCAGCTTTAAGGGCTCTCTGCAGGGCCGCAGAACTCAGCACACAAGTGATTCCCCCCACCAACATAGCTTCTTGTTGGTGGGGTCTGATCCCCCCCCCCCATAGTGTTGTTTTTTTTTACACAAATATTTACATTGTTTTTTTAATTAATACATTTTGCTCGTTTTACTTTTTACTAAAACCCCTCCCTCTCCCCAGCCGGCCAATCCTGGCGATCGGCTGTCATAGGCTTCAGCCTATGAGAGCTAATCGCTCTCCTGCAGATCGCAGCGCTGTACTTAGTCAAAAGATGGTGGTTTCGCCGTCAGTCTCCCGAGCGCCGATCACCGCTCGGGGACTGAAGGCGGGGCGGAGCTCAGCCCCCCAAGCAGGAGATGCGCGCCTAACCTGCATGCAATCTCCTGCTGTAGCTGGTCCCAGGACTTAACGCCAATTGGCGTTAGGTGGTCCTGGGGCTGCCGCCGTGGTCACGCCTACTGGCATGACACGGTCTTTAGGTAGTTAAAAGGAAAAATCCATATCCTTCTTAGTTTAGGTTCCCTTTAACCCTTTGGAGACCGCCGTAGGTAAATCCTATGCCGCACTTGTGGCTGTCTAAGCCTGATGCGGCGTAGGATTTACACTGCCCACCGTTTCCGCCTCTGACGCGATCGTGCGCACCCGAGAGGGGAGATTAAGCGGTCATAGGATAGCTGACATCACCCCTCAGTGATCAGGGGCCATCACGTATGACTCCTGATCACGTGATCAGTACAATCACCGACAGATCATAGTGATCACTGCCAGAGCTGCGGCTATAGGGGGGGGGGGGGGGGGGAGAGGATTCACTCACCTTCCTGGCGTACCCCCGGCGATCGGCATTCCCCTCCGCTTCGGCCGGCATCAAGCCACGACCTGGGACTTAGCGTCAGTAGGAGAGAGGATGCCGGCCAGACCGGAGGTGTCCACAGCAGCTCACCGCTGGAGCCTGGGAGGTGAGTAAAGGCTGCCTGCAATACGGGGGACACGTGGCCACACTGGGGACTCCATAATAAGCTTAGCCCCAGGGATCCGGCTGCCTGACCCCCCCCCCCCCCCCCAAACGCCCCCCTCCCCATGCAAAATCGCCTGGTCCTTAAGGGGGTTAGGCAGCTGGTTCCGAAAGGGTTAAAGAAAACATGAGGGGAAAAAAAAGGTTGCATAGCAGTCAGTTTACGGTTGGTAAACGAAACAAGGATTTCTGCTGATCACTTTGGGGAACAGTGTGGTTGCCCATACTTGACTTTGCAGGCCAATTAACCTACTGATCTGATAATTTTATTGAATTGGAGAATTGATGCTGCAACATGGCCAGACGATCGATCTTTCAATTGATTTCGGTCTGAAATCGGTCAAACGGATCGATTGGGCATAATCAAAAATCTTGGTCCTAAAGGCTCGATTGCAGTGGATCGTGTGGTGGGAACGGCGTTCAATCTCCCTACGACCGATTGATTAGATGGCCCCCTGGCCGGGGTCCCTTAACCTCCTTGCCGGTTCAATTCCTCCGGCAAGGAGGCAGTGTGGAACTTTTTTTTAATTTATTTTTTGTTTAAAACCATGTAGCGAGCCCAGGGCTCGCTACATGATAGCCTTTGGCGATCAGAGTAAGCAGGAAATCCCGTTCAGAACGGGATTTCCTGCAGGGCTTCCCCGGTCGCCATGGCGATGGGGTGGGATGACGTCACCGACGTCGGGACGTCATAGGGAATCCCGATCCGCCCCTCAGCGTTGCCTGGCACTGATTGGTCAGGCAGCGCTGGGGTCTAGGGCAGGGGGGGGGGGGAGGGGCGGCTCGGCGCGGCGAATCGGTGGTTGGTGGAGGCGATTGCGTACTACACGCAGCTAGCAAAGTGCTAGCTGCGTGTAGGAAAAAAAAAATATGCAAATCGGCCCAGCGGGGCCTGAGAAATCCTCCTGCGCAGGTTACCCCGAGCTGAGCTCGGTATAACCGGCAAGGAGGTTAACACACATATACACTTGAAGGGGGTCGCGGCGGTGGCGCCTGGACAATTTTCATATTAAAATGTTTTGAAAATTGTTGTGTAGTGTGTGGGTAGGCAACAGATCCCTCTGATCAGATTCGATCAGAGGCATCTATCTAATAGTCGATTTAGTGGCTATCCACTAGTGCGTAGGTTCTCAACAGGTGGTACGCGTACCCCAGGAGGTACTTCTGATGGTTCCAGGGGGTACTCGGGCTTGATATACTTAACCAAGAATAACAAGTTTAGAGTTTTAGAAAATTATAAATCTTATTTAAAGTGAAGGTTCGCGCAGAATATAAAAAACAAACTGCACTTACCTGGGGCTTCTTCCAGCTCCTGGCAGTCAATCGGTGCCCTCGCTGCAGCTCCTCTCCCTCCTGGTGTCCAGCAATGAAGAAGCCGACCTCACCAGGTCAGCTTCCGGGTCGGCTCCCAGGTCGGCTTCTGTGCGCTCCACGGCGGGGGGTGACGTGGTGTAGGGACGTCATCTGGTCTCTACTGCACAGGCGCAGAACTACTGTGCCTGCGCAGTAGAGACCGGATGACGTCACTTACACCACGTGACCCGCGCTGTGGAACACACATGAACATCACAGCTGCCAGGAGCTGGAAGAAGCCCCAGGTAAGTGCAATTTGTTTTTGTAGTCTGCGTGAACCTTCACTTTAAACCACCCCAAATAAATATTTTAGCTAATTAAAAGCAATGGTAAATGCTTGGAAATGGTTTAGAACCAATTATGTACTACAATTAAATATACAGTATATTTGTTAAGGGGTACGCGTGAGGTTTACTATGCCAGGGGGTACTTGGTGAGTACAGGTTTTATAAGGGGTATATACCAATAACATGTTAAGAAACACTGCACTTGTGTATGGACATCTTTAGACTGCTAAGGTAAGCTCACACTCAGATATAGTCTCTTCCGGTATTGCATTGCGAGGGCATAGTGAGTGCAGCATGCAGTAGTGCACAGCTCCGCTCGCACTAAGTGGTGTAACAATTCATGGGTTCCCCTCAGAGAAACTTTGCTGGGCCCCCTCCAATGGTCACACCCCTTCCCTTGCCTTCCCTGGGGGCCCATCACACATGGGGTCATAAACCAAGTGCGACCACCATGATCTTCACACCCATAACAAGTGCACCCACAAAACACCTGATCTGAAGTAGAGTGCCGTGCATCGGAGAAAGGGAAGGTGAGTAGTTGGGCCCCCGCTGTGATCACAGGGGCTCCTCCCCTCTAGTTACGCCCCTGCTTGCATCATTCCAGAAGGAAGTCGACACACAGCAAAGGCAACGTGCAGATGTGAAAGCACCCATGTGGGGCTATTGCGGCATGCTGCTGTGCAGTAACTTCAGGGCTGTGGAGTTGAAGTTAGATTCGAAATTGAGGACTCCGAGTAATTTCGGGTACCTGGAGTCGGAGGTTTCATAAACTGAGGAGTCGGCAGTCGGGGTTGGATGATTTTTGTACCGACTCCACATCCCAGAGTAACTTAACGCACCGCGACACACATGGGACCATGCACCCTAATGCCGCAGCTTGCTTGGTACATATCTGAGAAATTATGTTGACAAAAGCAGCCAGCGCGCGCTATCAGTGCTCCATGCCAAGACGTCACATACCGCTGCCCTCTCGTCCTCGTGTAACATCACCCCCTCCGGCTCCCACAGTTACAGTGACAGGCTTTGTACAGCGGTGGCACCCTCTGGCTATATAGTATGGCTAGGGAGTGTCAACCACAAGTATGGCTGAACTGCCTCGCAAACACTTTGGCATGTAGAGTGTTTCTCGGCCTGTGTTGTCTGGCTGAGGTTTATTTATAAAGAGGAACTCCGTGGATCCTACAGAATCCCACACACATTCCTGACTCTCTTCTGACCAAGTTCCCTCTACGTCCAGCTCAACGTCAACAAAAGTAGCTAATAATTCTACATCTGCATTTACCCGAAACAAGGCTCAGCTGATCCCTCAAGGAAACTCCCTTTAGTATTAGAGTTGGTCATTAGGATCCTCATTTTTTTTGGCCCATATACAAAATTACAGAGGAACTATAACCTTGGATTGAACTTCATCCCAATGCGCAGCCGATACCCCCTTTCCCATGAGAAATCTTTACCTTTTCTCAAAGGGATCATCAGGGGGGTCTGATTGGCTGATATTGTGGTGAAGCCCCTCCCACAGTGTGATGTCAGGGCCATGGCCTTGACAGTAAGTGTGTTAATATTCAGTTGGTGCCATCTGTTTCTTCCATGTCTGCCAGTAGTAAAGATGATGACCCGTAGGCTGATGGTGAATAAAACAACATGAATGACTTACAAGGTGAGTATCAATCATTTCTTGATCCATCTTCTATTTTTTAACTTCTCACTTAGCGATATATTGATTTTTTTTTCCTCTTCCATCTTTCGGCTTTCCTCTTTAAGGCAAATTGTACGCATCTTGGAAATGGCCAAATCAGCATTAGCAGGGCCAACCTTTTGTCCTCCTCTACCTAGCGCAGACCTGTTTGAGAAGAACAAAGGACAACGGGTCCACAAAGTCTTGTGAAGGAAAGAGGCTTCTACTGCAATAGTCCAGGTGAGAGGTGGGATTCACACAGCAGGTTTCAAGTTGAGACAACTCTACTGCCATGTACCAAATCGAAACTGCTACTCACTACTGGTCCTGTTGTTTTCACAATGTTTACCCAGTTGTCACCCTGGAACACAACAGCAAATTCTGGAAACCACCAAACAAATACCAGAATTTAGAAGGTATTCCCCACCTCCCAAACCTTGCTTGTGGACCTCTTTTTACTGCTTAGTAAACATGACTCTAAACGAATACCAGTGCCGGACACACAAGTGAACTGACCTAGATGGTATGAAGCAGTTTTCCATGGAAAAAAAAAAAAAAAAAGACTCTTTCCCCAAAAGAGAAACAGAAGAACCAAGATAACCTTGTGAATTAACTTGTGAGGTGAGCACACACCAAAACTTCAAGGTCTCCAGAGGTAGGTAGGCAGAACTTCTGGAGACGTTGTGCATGTGGAAGCAACAGATGTCCTACAAGTCAGGAATGAAGAAGAAGTCTGAGTCAAGGGAAACTTCCATGTATGATGAAAGTACCATTAGAAAAAGAGTAATCTTATCATTCGACTTTGAGGACCCAAGAGGGCTTGAAGCCCCCAATTGGTAGGTTATTTAAAAAAACACAACAATAGATTGTTTGAGAGCTTTTAACCTTTAAGCTGGCCATACACTGGCCCGATTTACCGCCGTTTCGACAGCAGATTCGATCACTGGGATCGAATCTGCTGCCAATCGTTCGCGCTACACGCCGAATTTCGATTCATTTCGTCCGATCCCGTCGATCGCGCCGTGCGGAAAATTACCGTCGATCGCCCGCGGGTAAAGAGCGCATCGCTAGCGGCGTTCGAGTGCCCGACGACCGACGCAATAGAGCCCGCATACATAACCTGCTCCGCCGGCGCGACTGCCCCCGCTCGTCTCCGCTCTTGTCTCTGGCATGCCTTCACTTATTTCTGCCCGGCAGGAAGTTTAAACAGTAGAGGGCGCTCTACTGTTTAAACTTCCTGCCGGGCAGGAAGAAGTGAAGCATGCTGGAGCCGGAGACCAGACCAGAGTGGAGAAGAAGAGCGGAGAGAGACCCGGGAGTCGCGCCGGCGGAGCAGGTAATGTATGCGGCGGGGGGGAGCGGCGGCAGCAGCACCACCACCACAACAGATTGTGATCGGTTTTAGGCTGAAATCGGTTCACAATCTGTTTGCAGTAAAGGTAGCCATACGATCCCTCTCTGATCAGATTCGATCAGATAGGGATCTGTCTGTTGGTCGAATCTGATGGCAAATCGACCAGTGTATGGCCACCTTTAAGGTGGCCATACACTCATTAGATTAGCAGCAGATAGATCATCAGATAGATTTCTGATCTATCTGATGTGTTTTGGATTTTTTTTTACAGATTTCCAATATATTTCAGTATGAAATCTATTAAAAAATTGATCTGATGGCATTTTTTTGCCATCAGATTTCCATTAGGGCCAATGCAAAATCATAAGCAATCTCAACAGATCGACCTAGATTTTCCAGCCTGCCAGATCGATTTAAATCGATCGAAATTGGCCCCAAATCGATCGATTGGTCGATTGATTTGCAATCGACCAATTGATCGATTTTGATCGATCAATTGGCCAAAAATCGGCTGAGTGTATGGGCCCCTTTAGACTTCCTTCCAATCTTTTCTTAAGCAAGTAAAATGCTCCCAACTCTTCTCTTGATCATAACGAGAAAAACTAGTGCCAAACATCTAGAGATTTTCATTTCTGTTGATTTCTGAAATGATTTTTTATCAAATTCATCACATTGCTAAAGAGGAACTTTAACCCAGTTCATCCCAATCAGTAGCTGATACCCCCTTTCCCATGAGAAATGTTTACCTTTTCACAAATAGATGAACAGGGGAGGGGGGTGTCTGTATGGCTGATATTGTGGTGACACCCCTCGTAGAAAGTGATGTCATGACCAAGGTCCTGACATTTTCCCGTCTGTGAACCCCGTGGCATTGTGGGAAATAATGGCTTTTTCCAACTGCCAAGCAATATCTCCCTCCATGCATAGAACTCTCGGTAAACTAATATTCTGTACAGGTCACCTTACAGAACTAAAGATGTCACCACCAGAGATACATCAGGTTAAGGAAAGATTTTACAATGGGCAAATACTGACTAAATAATCTATAAATGAATATTCTACAACTGTTCTTTTCACTACAGTTCCTCTTTAAAGAGACACTGAAGCGAAAAAATATATATGATATAATGAATTGGTTGTGTACTATGAATAATTACTAGAAGATTAGCAGCAAAGAAAATATTCTCATATTTTTATTTTCAGGTATATCGTGTTTTTTCTAACATTGCATCACTCTATAATATGTGCAGATTACACAACACTCAGCATTCAAAATGATTCTTTCAGAGCAGTCTGAACTAATGACCTCTCCTCTGGCAGAGAAATAGTAAATAGTTAACTAACACTTGAGATAATAAAAGTCAGAAAACAGCCCTCTCCACGACTTTGAAAGTCGTAGAGTTTAATGGCTTTTTTGTATAGAGATAACAACTGGAGTTTCTTAACTTTTCCTGTACTGGAAACAATTAGACTGATGTATCTGATCTTAATGTTTTATTTCTTAGCTGTACTACAGATACAAATCATAATTTCTTTTTTCGCTTCAGTGTCTCTTTAAATGGTGGCTATATCTGGCCAGCTTACCTCTAGATATCCTCAGGTGGCATTGCATGCGTTTAATGGGGAGGTACGCTGTAAATACCTCCAGATTTTAGCATTTGAAGGACATATACTTAGTTTGTTGTGTCCTTGTTCCATTACGGCCCAATTACCAGGGATAATTTCCATGCCAATAAGGACCATGGCCCTGTAGGATGTGACCCATTCTGAGGAGGTCCCCTGGCTGAGGGTTATGTTTAGTGTCCCCTTCTCACATCTTAATTAGCATTTAAAGTCATTAAGGAAGCCCCTCTGGCCATGGCCATTGGAAAGGGACATTCCTAGAGAGATAATGAGGATCTTCTGTGGTCACACTGACAGGAACTGAAAGGAGAGGACCCCCACAGTGTGCTGAATGATGCCTAAACAGGTCCGGCTTTCAAGCAATAAATGGTCCAGTGTTGAGTTACGACTACATGTATCCATTCAATCGCTTATATCAAACCTGTTGGCAATCTATTTCCCCAACATATGCAGTCAGGCCGGATCCACACTATAAGCGCTTTTCTGAGAGCTTTCTGATTGATTAGCGCTTCCTGATCACTTTTTAAAAACTTCTCCCATTCACTTTCATTAAAATCGCGGTAAAAATTGCAGCGATCGCATGCGCAAAAAAAAAAAAAACACGATTTTTTACCTCGATTTGGTAGAAGCAGTAAAGTGTTGTACCGTGTTAGCCATGAGTAAAAGCAAGAAGTTTTGAATCAGGATGATACCATTTATTGGCTAACTTTACCTCGATTTTAATGAAGGGGAATGGGAGAAATTTTTAAAAAGCGCTAATCACAAAGGGCTCAGAAAAGCACTTATGGTGTGGATCCGGCCTCAGAGCTATTATTATATTATTATAATGGAATACCCAAGCAGCTTGAGGTGACACAAAACTACTAGCAAAGTATAGGGGTCAAAAAGAGCAAAAAGCCCTCCTACTACTACTAAAAAGGAACTCTCAGTGTAGCTCGCCTTCACTACATTGCGCATTGCTTTTTAGTAGTAGGAGGGCTTTGGGTTTGCTTGGTTACTGTGTTGTACTAGTCCAAGCCCTAAAGGGGCCCATACACCTAACGATTTTCCCGCTGATATACGGCCGATTCGATCACATTGATCGAATTGGCGGTGAAATCGCTGCGCACACCGCTGACAGAATGATCGATTTCCGTCCAAAATCGATCGTTCCTGTCGATTACCGTCGATCCGTCCGTGCGGAAGATTTTTCTCGATCGCCGGCGGGTCGGGAGAGCGTCGATAGCGGCGTTCGAATGCCCGACGACCGACGCAATACAGCGGGTATACATTACCTGTTCCGGCCGGCGTGAGTCCCCGCTGCTTCTTCTCCGCGCTGGGCTCCAGCTACACAGAACTTCCTGTCCCGGCAGGAAGTTTAAACAGTAGAGCGCCCTCTACTGTTTAAACTTCCCCTGGACAGGAAGTTCAGTAGCTGCAGCAGCTCCACAGATTGTGATCGGCTTCAGGCTGAAATCGATTCTCAATCTGTTTGCAGTAAAGGTGGCCATACGATCCCTTTCTGATCAGATTCCATCAGAGAGGGATCTATCTGTTGGTAGAATCTGATGGCAAATCGACCAGTTTATGGCCACCTTAACCCATAGAGCCATAACAATCTCTGCCATGCACTGAGGGGTACCAACAGTCCGAATTGAACGTCACGAAGTTCCGCCTACTATTTCCTGTAAAGGCGTCCAACCTACAGCAAATTCCTACGTTTGCGACACAACAATGCGAACGATATGGATTTCCATCTCCAATCCGAGGATTTGGGCTGTAGGTTGTTGGCAAGGGGGTATGAACCAACTGAGATACAAGAAGCCTTTAAAAAAGCCTCCTAGCAGTATTAAACGGCCTTGATAAATTGCAAGAAGACTGCTAATACCTCCATGAAAGAAAGAACAGCCTTTACATTCGTTCATGTCTGATGTGGCCAGAAAAGTGATATGTAAGAACTGGGATATCCTCTGCAGGGATCCTGCTTTAAAACCCATTTTCTGCCTTTGCACAAGCTCACGTTTTTTGCAATTGCTGTTGAAGCATTATATTATCACAATAAATTAGTCATCTGCAGTGCCAACCTTTTTCCTCATTGCCCCTCCCCACCTTTGTAACTTCTGTTTTAAAGGATACCCGAAGTGACATGTGACATGATGAGATAGACATGTGTATGTACAGTGCCTAGCACACAAATAACTATGCTGTTACTTTTTTCTTTCTCTGCCTGAAAGAGTTAAATATCATGTATGTAAGTGGCTGACTCAGTCCTGACTCAGCTAGGAAGTGACTACAGTGTGACCCTTACTGATAAGAAATTCCAACTATAAAACACTTTCCTAGCAGAAAATGGCTTCTGAGAGCAAGAGGTAAAAAGGGGAATTTCTTATCAGTGAGGGTCACATTGTAGTCACTTCCTGTCTGAGTCAGAACTGAGTCAGCCACTTACATACCTGATATTTAACCATTTTAAGGCAGAGTAAGAAAAAAAAGGAACACGGCATAGTTATTTGTGTGCTAGGCACTGTACATACACATGTCAATCTCATCATGTCACATGTCACTTCGGATATCCTTTAAGCAAGCAAATCACACAAAACAAATAATAGGGAACAGACACAATTTCAAAACTCTGTACAATCTGGACATCCAGCAATACAAACACAAGTACACATATTGCTGATGTGTGGTGCGAGACATCACCATCACTGGTACATGTTCATATGATAAATTACATCAGAATATGAAACACTAGGAGTTCCCTGCCCTTGTGAGCTTACAATCTAGAGTGTAGTGGGAGATATTAGAAAAGGGCGGCTGAGAAAGGCTGCCTCGGGCAAGAACTTCGCGTGTGCACGGAAGCCTACCATCATTGCCTAAACATTCAGCATGCTGGATCTTTGGCGACATCCGAGCGCGTCGCTCTCCTGCTCACCGCACACACGGTAGTGCGCAGTGTTCTGCACAGATTTTTTTCTCAGCAGACTGGCATGTAAATGTAAGCGGGTGGGGCTTCGATGGAGGAATGAAGGGCCGGCAAGACTCTGCTTACAGCATACGAGGAGGAGGAGGAGGTGAGCTGATGACAGCCGGGTGTTGACCAAAATTAGCTGGGTGGAGCACCCGGCTAAAAGAGCCTGGGGAGAACACTGGTGCGCCATACATCGCCTCTCATTCCCCCTTCACAGCAAAGACTCAGCGCTGTGTGTACAGAAGTCAGCTCCAAACTCGCCCAATGGATTGAGTCCCGATTCCGCCAGTCGATGGCCCCCGAAAGTGTCTACAAGATATTTAAGGCACTTATACATCTAGCGACTTAAAGGGGAACTGAAGAGAGAGGTATATGGAGGCTGTCATGTTTATTTCCTTTTAATCAATACCAGTTGCCTGGCAGCCCTGTTGGTCTATTTCTCTGCAGTAGTATCTGATTAAAACCAGAAACAAGCATGCAGCTAGTCTTGTCAGATCAGACTTATAAGTCTGAACCACTGAAACACCTGATCTGCTGCATGCTTGTTCAGGGGCTATGGCTAATAGTATTAGAGGCAGAGGATCAGCAGGGCTGCCAGGCAACTGGTATTGTCTAAAAGGAAATAAACATGACAGCCTCCATATACATCTCTCTTCAGTTCCCCTTTAACGGACGATCGACCATCCGAATCGATAATTATGAAATTGGATAAAAATCTGTGCCGCCAAGTGCACGCCCGATTGACGATGCCATCAATTTCAGGCCGAGCACGTTGATGAACACTCTGCAAGATGTTGGGTAGTCGTGGTGGAATGTGCACCGCAGTAACGGTGACCGATATCGGGATGAGCGACGAAACACCCCTGTCCCCCCAGTGTTAAAATGGGTCCTCCCCCCAGTACTCTAGACTTTACCTGTCCACATCCGCCACAATCCACATTCACGCATCCCACGTGGTTGGCGGAGGAACACAAGTGTGTGTGTGATGTCACATACGTGCCCATGTATACGCCAGCAACCGCGTGTATGCTGATTGCGGCGGAGCACGGAGCCGGTGGCGGATGCGGACAGGTAAAGTATACCGCACCAGGGGACACATTTAACAATGGGGGGGGGGGGGGGGGGGGGGGGCAGCGTCAGGCCGGCGAGGTGGCGTCACAAGCCTGATTACGGATTGATTTCAGCATGGAATTGATCGGGAATCAGCCTGTGGTGTATGGGCAGGGAACAGATCTCTCTCTGATCAAATTCAATCAGAGAGAGATCTCTTGTTCGATCTGTCCATACATCGTCTCATGTATGGGCACTTTAAGAGGGAGGGAGGGGACAGCATACAATAAAAAAATCTGGGAATTTGGCCTTAAAGCGGAATATAACCCTGCATTTCAACTTTGCTCTAAAACATTATTTACAGCATATTATATGCAAAAAGCATTTTTTTTATACTAGACCATCATTGGAAGGGTTAAACACAGAGGTTTAAAGTTCCGTGGAGAGATATGCAGAAGTTCAGATTGTTACATTCTATTTAGTTAAATGTATCTATTGAGAAATGTTACACACTCTTTGGCTGTCCTCCAGCTCCTTCTCAGTCAGAGACAGTGAGTCACATTCAACAATTAGATACATTTTGTTTACATAAATGTATCTATTTCAGCTTCGGATGCATCTGCAGAAATCTCCAGGAACTTTAAAACCCTGTGTAACCCTTCCAATGCTGGTCTAGTAAAAAAAAAAAATGCTGGTTGCATATAATATACTGTAAATAATGTTTTAGAGCAAAGTTGAAATGCAGGGTTACATTCCGCTTTAAGAGAGTTTAATTTCATGCTACATAATAATTAACAACAAAAAAAGGAGAAATAACTGTGCAGTTCAGCCCTCGGACCGGCAGAAATGTTATAAGAAATAATAAGTCTTTCACACGGCCGCACGTAGTCACAGATCCTGCGAGGCTGAGAAATATCACAGGGATATCAAATCTCAAGTGTTTTGGGGAAATGACTGCAAAGCAGAAGTGCTGAACAATCCGATTTCAGGAGAAAAACAAGACAGAATATGATACGGTTCTGTTGTCCTTCCACTCCCCACATCCTCCTGCCTGTAACAGTCGCTAAAGAGCACCTGTCATTCTCCCACAGCTCTGGCAGCCAATCTGCCAAACTCCGTACGGTGGGGTAAGCCAAGTACCTACTGAAAGATGGATCGGGGAATCTCCGGCAAAAATCGATCGTTCCCCGATCCAACTTCTAAAATAGTGGAACAATTACGAATTGCATAAAACAAATGACTATAGCAAAAATCTTAACGATCTTTTGCGGTGTGATCCATCAGGACAGTCGGGCAAAACAAACGTTCGTCACGTGTATAAAAACAAGGAACACCAAGAGCCCCAATAGTGTAATATGTACTGGTAAATGGTTACAAGATAAGAGTGCAATGGGAAGCCTCCTCGTGGCGCCCCTGGATAGTGCTAATGTAGCATGAACTAATTCCCGCAGGGCGATTGTTTTGTGGTTTTTGACCCTGCATATTTAGGCATGCGAAAGCAAATGCATATTTGCATGAGCAATGTCTCGTGATTAGCCAATAGGCCAAATTTGCAAAGCCAGATTTATCAGGTTCACTTGGTTGATGTACACATTTTCTCTCTGTTGTAATTAGAGTAAATATTAATACTCACAAACCAGGGTTACCATTAGGCAACCACTGTAAAGGCAGGTGGGGAGATTTTCCTGACCCCACTCAGGAATAAGAAGTCACTCTCTGTAGATGAGTAAAAGGGGTTCAACCACCCAGGGTGGACTCAATATTATGCAGGAGAACAGAGGAGCCAAAAGGATAAAAGGAAGCTAAATGAGCTTAAAAACCAAATTCTTGGTAAATAGAGGAGGTAGTGGTGGACTTACCTCCTCCAAGTAGACACACAACAACTGTAGTAAAAACAGTCAATATATTTTATTTATGAACTCCAAATATGCAACGAGTTTCGCAGGTTTGATCCCGCTTCATCAGGCAATAACAACGGAGCAATAGCACAATAGCATATGTGGTCAGTAGAAGAGCCAGGCACCTCGTCACGTGTAATCAGACATATTTAAACAGCACTTAACAGATTTTTGTTAAAAGATGTAGAGCGATGTCATGCAAAATGATCATTCATTGCGAAAAATCGGCCTAAAATTCTTCTGGTGGGTATGGACTTTAGGCTTCAGCCGGCCAAATCGATCATACTGATCTTTTTGGGTGACTCTGCGGCCGCCAGTAATTGTCACGTATGCTGCACAAGGCAAGTGCGGGGATCCCCCACACTTTGCACACCCGCAGCAAGTAAGTGGCATTCTAACCATTGGGTGGCTGAACCGTCAATCTGGCCTAACCCTAACTGCAGGCACAGGGATGGGATGGCACAGTATGCAGAGCTGCCAGGCTGAAACGGTATTACCGGTCGCTACACGTAGGGCTAAAGCTGAGTACTCATCTGCCAATGGATCGAGGAATCTCACAGCGACACATTCAGACGAACGAGGATCCCCGATCCATGTTCCTGCTGGCGGGAACATGCGACACCACGCAACGGGTGCGAACGAGCGTTCAAATGATCATGGCACTGCGCGGGAGTCACCGGGTATCTTATTTACTTAACGACCGCCTCACACCAATGGCTGGCCCAGGACCGTGTAACGCCAATCGGCATCAAGTTCTGGGGGGGGGGGGGGTGTTTTGCAAGAGAACGTGTGCGCATCTCTACTTGAATGACAGAGCTTCACTCCGCCATCAGAGTCTCAGTGGCCATCGCCTATAGGAGACTGTTCCGTCTATTTAAAATGTACAGCGCTGCGATCTGTGGCAGCGCTGCACCGAGGACAGCCGTGTCACTCAGCTGTCTCCCTGGGAGGCTCAGGAGCGATCGGCAGGCATAGGCTGGCGGGGGGAGGGAGGGAAAAATAAAAAAATACAAAAAAGGTAATTTTATTAAAAAAAAAAAGACAAAAAAAAATAATTAAATAAACATTGTGGGAGTATTCAGAGCCCACCAACAGAAAGCTCTGTTGGTGGGCAGAAAATGGGGGGGGGGGCACGTATGTGCTGAGTTGTACGGCCCTGCAGCCCTTAGAGCTGCAGTGGCCTGAATTGTAAAATAGCCTGGTCACTAGGGGGGTGTAAGCATACGGTCCTTAGGCGGTTAAAGATCTCACCCACTATGACGGCCATTATTGCCGCACATCGCAAAGCGGAGTTCGCCTAATCACGCGCTCTTATCTACCTCACAAGATCCTCTGCCTCTAATACTTTTAGCCACAGACCCCGGAACAAGCATGCAGCAGATCAGGTGTTCCTGACTGAAGTCTGACTGGATTAGCTTCATGCTTGTTTCAAGTGTGTGATTCAGACACTACTGGAGCCAGAGATCAGCAGGACAGCCAGGCAACTGGTACTGCTTAAAAGGAAATAAATATGGCAGCCTCCAAATCACTCTCACTTCAGATTCCCTTTGTTATTTAGTGTTTATATCGCGCCAACAACCTCCGCAGCGCTGTACAGAGTATATTCCTTTTAATTTTACCCCCAAATTTCAGCATCCGAAACTGATCCGCACTTCAAATAACATGCATGTAATTATTTCCTATTTTGAGCGCTGATCATAATCCTTTGTTCAGGGACTGCAAATGAATTATTTTGCTTCGATCTATTTCTGTTGAGAAGTACGGGGAGCCCGTGCTGGACAAGCCGGTGTGTATGGGGAGAGCCTGTGCTGGACAAGCCGGTGTGTATGGGGAGAGCCTGTGCTGGACAAGCCGGTGTGTATGGGGAGAACCTGTGCTGGACAAGCCGGTGTGTATGGGGAGAGCCTGTGCTGGACAAGCCGGTGTGTATGGGGAGAGCCTGTGCTGGACAAGCCGGCGTGTATGGGGGGAGCCTGTGCTGGACAAGCCGGTGTGTATGGGGCGAGCCTGTGCTGGACAAGCCGGTGTGTATGGGGAGAGCCTGTGCTGGACAAGCCGGTGTGTATGGGGAGAACCTGTGCTGGACAAGCCGGCGTGTATGGGGGGAGCCTGTGCTGGACAAGCCGGTGTGTATGGGGCGAGCCTGTGCTGGACAAGCCGGTGTGTATGGGGCGAGCCTGTGCTGGACAAGCCGGTGTGTATGGGGAGAGCCTGTGCTGGACAAGCCGGTGTGTATGGGGAGAACCTGTGCTGGACAAGCCGGCGTGTATGGGGAGAACCTGTGCTGGACAAGCCGGCGTGTATGGTGAGAACCTGTGCTGGACAAGCCGGCGTGTATGGGGAGAACCTGTGCTGGACAAGCCGGCGTGTATGGGGAGAGCCTGTGTTGGACAAGCCGGCGTGTATGGGGGGAGCCTGTGCTGGACAACCTGGCGTGTATGGGGGGAGCCTGTGCTGGACAAGCCGGCGTGTATGGGGGGAGCCTGTGCTGGACAAGCCGGTGTGTATGGGGAGAACCTGTGCTGGACAAGCTGGCGTGTATAGGGGGAGCCTGTGCTGGACAAGCCGGCGTGTATGGGGAGAACCTGTGCTGGACAAGCCGGCGTGTATGGGGAGAGCCTGTGCTGGACAAGCCGGCGTGTATGGGGTGAGCCTGTGCTGGACAAGCCGGTGTGTATGGGGAGAGCCTGTGCTGGACAAGCCGGTGTGTATGGGGAGAACCTGTGCTGGACAAGCCGGTGTGTATGGGGAGAGCCTGTGCTGGACAAGCCGGCGTGTATGGGGAGAGCCTGCGCTGGACAAGCCGGCGTGTATGGGTAGAGCCTGCGCTGGACAAGCCGGTGTGTATGGGGAGAGCCTGTGCTGGACAAGCCGGTGTGTATGGGGAGAGCCTGTGCTGGACAAGCCAGCGTGTATGGGGAGAGCCTGTGCTGGACAAGCCGGCGTGTATGGGGAGAGCCTGTGCTGGACAAGGCGGTGTGTATGGGGAGAGCCTGCGCTGGACAAGGCGGTGTGTATGGGGAGAGCCTGTGTTGGACAAGGCGGTGTGTATGGGGAGAGCCTGTGCTGAACAAGGCGGTGTGTATGGGGAGAGCCTGTGTTGGACAAGCCGGCGTGTATGGGGAGAGCCTGTGCTGGACAAGCCGGCGTGTATGGGGAGAGCCTGCGTTGGACAAGGCGGTGTGTATGGGGAGAGCCTGTGCTGGACAAGCCGGCGTGTATGGGGAGAGCCTGTGCTGGACAAGCCGGTGTGTATGGGGAGAGACTGCGCTGGACAAGCCGGTGTTTATGGGGAGAGCCTGTGCTGGACAAGCCGGTGTGTATGGGGAGAGCCTGTGCTGGACAAGCCGGCGTGTATGGGGAGAGCCTGTGCTGGACAAGCCGGCGTGTACGGGGAGAGCCTGTGCTGGACAAGCCGGCGTGTATGGGGGGAGCCTGTGCTGGACAAGCAGGCGTGTATGGGGAGAGCCTGTGCTGGACAAGCCGGTGTGTATGGGGAGAGCCTGCGTTGGACAAGGCGGTGTGTATGGGGAGAGCCTGTGCTGGACAAGCCGGCGTGTATGGGGAGAGCCTGTGCTGGACAAGCCAGTGTGTATGGGGAGAGCCTGCGTTGGACAAGGCGGTGTGTATGGGGAGAGCCTGTGCTGGACAAGCCGGTGTGTATGGGGAGAGCCTGTGCTGGACAAGCCGGCGTGTATGGGGAGAGCCTGTGCTGGACAAGCCGGTGTGTATGGGGAGAGCCTGCGTTGGACAAGGCGGTGTGTATGGGGAGAGCCTGTGCTGGACAAGCCGGCGTGTATGGGGAGAGCCTGTGCTGGACAAGCCAGTGTGTATGGGGAGAGCCTGCGTTGGACAAGGCGGTGTGTATGGTGAGAGCCTGCGTTGGACAAGGCGGTGTGTATGGGGAGAGCCTGTGCTGGACAAGCCGGCGTGTATGGGGAGAGCCTGTGCTGGACAAGCCGGTGTGTATGGGGAGAGCCTGCGTTGGACAAGGCGGTGTGTATGGGGAGAGCCTGTGCTGGACAAGCCGGTGTGTATGGTGAGAGCCTGCGTTGGACAAGCCGGTGTGTATGGGGAGAGCCTGTGCTGGACAAGCCGGTGTGTATGGGGAGAGCCTGTGCTGGACAAGCCGGTGTGTATGGGGAGAGCCTGTGCTGGACAAGCCGGCGTGTATGGGGAGAGCCTGCGCTGGACAAGCCGGCATGTATGGGGGGAGCCTGTGCTGGACAAGCCGGCGTGTATGGGGAGAGCCTGTGCTGGACAAGTATGGGGAGAGCCTGTGCTGAACAAGGCGGTGTGTATGGGGAGAGCCTGTGCTGGACAAACCGGCATGTATGGGGAGAGCCTGTGCTGGACAAGCCGGTGTGTATGGGGAGAGCCTGCGCTGGACAAGCTGGCGTGTATGGGGGGAGCCTGCGCTGGACAAGACAGCGTGTATAGGGGGAGCCTGTGGTGGACAAGGCGGTGTGTATGGAGGGAGCCTGTGCTGAACAAGCCGGCGTGTATGGGGAGAGCCTGTGCTGGACAAGCCAGCGTGTATGGGGAGAGCCTGTGCTGGACAAGCCAGCGTGTATGGGGAGAGCCTGTGCTGGACAAGCCAGCGTGTATGGGGAGAGCCTGTGCTGGACAAGCCGGCGTGTATGGGGAGAGCCTGCGTTGGACAAGACGGCGTGTATGGGGAGAGCCTGCGTTGGACAAGTGGCATCTTTTTCCCAGGACTGCGTGGGAACAGCTGGCTGGTCGCATTTTCCACTGTAGACGGAGGAAAGATAAGGAGTGAAGGGTGAGAAAGAGGAAGTGGAGAACCTGCTACTTGTGTAATCCCATGCTCCCCCTCCCCTCTCTGCCGCTCTCTCCGTGCCCCCATTAGGGTGATGGGAGCAGCCTCTAATAGGAGGGCAATTGACCGCAAGCTCTGGGAACTTGGACTATGCAAGTAGCAGAAGATAATCAGCAGATTCTCACGTCCAAAACACAACACACATACCGTCCTGCGGGACAGCTTCTGCTGCGGAGCGAGATCGATAACGCCAACCGCCTCGTATGAAAGATAAATCCCGGTGACTTTCGGTTACTTGTATTTAAAGAGGAACTGTCGCAAAAATCTTAAAATTGAAAACACAGAAATAGGTAGTGCATTTCTCCTAGAGTAAAATGAGCCATAAATTACTTTTCTCCTATGTGGCTGTCACTTACAGCAAGTAGTAGAAATCTGACAGAAGTGACAGCATGGCCGTTATTCTTTATAAAGACATTCCCCAAAAATGATTAATACAAAGATGCTGGCCAGCCTCCCTGCTTACTGTACACTTTTTTGGCAGTTGGACGGAGCAACTGCCATTCACTAAATGCTTTTAAAAAATAAATAATACCCTGAGAACCCCCCTATGAGAAGATGGGCTAGTCCAAAATTTGTCAGTAATATCAGATTTCTACTGTCTACTGTAAGTGACCGCAACATAGAGAAAAGTGTAACAACTGAAGAGGCAGCCGCGGCGAACAGCACCACCGCCGCAGCTGCCTCCACCCTCCCCCCCCCCCGTTGGTTAGGCAATAGGGTCCCAGTCTCGCGCGAGCGCACACAGACGGGACCTTTATGCTGGAAGGAGGCTGGTCAGCTGACCTCAGAGGAGACTCACGGCACCCAGGATTGGCTGAGTGCAGGGGGGCGTGCCAGTGAGGTCTCTGCTTCTTAAGCCTCCGGGCTTCAGTCTGGCGCTGTCTGCTGTCGTGAATACATGCTGTGTTAGCGCTCAGACCTTAGACTAGATCCCAGGTCTTGAAACCAAGGACTTCACACCTAGACTAGGATTATTTGTATTGTGATTGATATTCTGTGTTTGACTCTGGCTATACTCTGACTCTGCTATAAGCTTATCGATTCTGTACCTTTGCCTATCTGCCTACGTTGCTGAACCTCTGCCCGATTACCGACTACTCTTCTGCCTTACGATTCTGTCCTGATACTGTCCTCTCTGTTGCCAACCCTTGCCTGTCTGACCATTCTGCTCACCAGTGGGCCCTTGCCACTGGTGAGGTGTTAGCTTCACCAGCTCCTCTGGTGAAGTTATTTGCTTATGACCGATTGCTCCTAGGCTGCAGTACAGTCTGAATCGCCTACTCCTCAGGCGACCATTAGTTACAGTACTGTTTGTGCCTCCTGCTCCTTAGCTGCAGTATGCTCTGAATCGCCTGCTCCTCAGGTGATCATTAGTCAGTACTGCCGATATCTCCTGCTCCGCAGGCTGCAGTACAATCTCAATCACCTGCCCTCAGGTGATCCCTAGGCTGAAGTATTGTCTGAATCACCCGCTCCTTGGGAGGTTCTATCTCTTTAGCCTTAATGTATCCAGCTAGCTGGGGTTGGTACTTTAGCTCTCGGTCAGTATACCGATAGTACCTCACCAGCCTCTCCGGTGAGGTCTCACCAAACTATTAAAGTTACGGTACTCTATTACACGGCCAGTGTACCAGCCCCTCTGGTGAGGTCTTGCCAAACTATTTAGTACGGGTGCACCAAGCACTACATACTCAGCTCCTTGTACTGCTATACTGGTATTATTGGTGATTCTGCAGATCACACATAATCAGGTATAGTGTCTGCATTATTGGTGATTCTGCAGATCACCAAATAATCAGACATCTGAGTTGCGACACCCAACCGTTACAAAAAGTAATTTATGGCTCATTTTACTCTGGGAAAAATGTACTTCTTATTTGTATATGTTTTAAATTTTAAGATTTTTGCAACAGTTCCTCGTTAAAGTGGACCTGAACTCAGAACTTCCTCTATTCTCTAAAAGATAAGCAACAACATAATAACCCAAGAAAAACATTTCTTTGTTACAGCTGATACAAATACTGCAATACATATCCAGTGTGTCTACTTCCTGCTTTCATGGAAGCAGACATAGGATTAACATCCTGTGTTCAATTAGCTGCTCTGCTAAGGCAGCCAGCTGACACAGCTCAGAGATCAAATTACAGTGGTGATTAGTCACAGATTAGGGGAATTAGACAGGCTAAACTCTCTAAAGGCGCTTTAAAGGGCAACTGAAGTGAGAGGGATATGGAGGCTGCCATATTTATTTCCTGGTAAACAATATCAGTTCCCCTGACAGCCTTGCAAATGTTTCTGCCTGCAGTCGTGTCTGAATAACACCAGAAACAAGCATGCAGCTAGTCTTGTCAGATCTGACAATATCAGAAACACCTGATCTGCTGCATGCTTGTTCAGGGGCTATGGCTACAATTAAAGGCAGCATATCAGCTGGATAGCCAGGCAACTGGCATTGTTTAAAAGAAAATAAGTATGGCAGCCTCCCGATCCCTCTCACTTCAGTTGTCCTTTAACTAAACACTCTTGACGCCCACCAGCTGCAGGTGAAATCAAGCCTGTGGGCGGTAATCCCAGGCCTTGTGGCCGAAGAGTTAGACTCAAACAAATGACAAAAACCAATATGGCTGCGCAATTGTGGTGGAGCCATAAATGTAAGCAAAATCGCTCAAGTGTTCTGACCCTGACCCAATCCATGTCTGAATTAATTTCCCATACATATAAGTTATTTATCAAAGGGAACCTGCTAGGAAGGATGATGAAATCTTTTCGTAGGAGTGCCTCAGGCCTCTTCATCTCAATGGCTTTTTACCGAATGAGCAGGCTTCATTTGTCATGACCGCTACTTGGCCACTCAAAATGGCCGCCTCCAGGGTCCTGAGGCATCAGGTACGCTATAAATTATGTCCAAGTTCACAGACAGTTCAAGCTTTCGAGACACAAAGGTCCTTTCTGTAAGGACGTGCCCGGTGCACAGAATGAACGGCCTCCATTAGGACAGACGGGAGAGGATGGAGGGTTGTCATCTCCGCTGAGGTAAATAAAAGAGGTAGCAGGGGACAGCTAATACAGGGCCCCGCTGTTACACAGAATCTAAGATGGCTTTGGGTCTTTTCCCCACCCCGTCTCTACACAGTCCCCGGCTCCCAGCGGCTGCTTTTGTGTCTCTGGTGACCCGTCAAATTATGAGTGTGGGAACCGGGCCCTGTGGGAGAAGGAAGGCTGGCTGTGTGGGTCTCACTCCGGACAATAGAGATTCAGAGGCAGCCAGGGATAGACAGGAGGAAGGCCCCATGACTGGCGGTGCTCGGGAGAGAGAAGGCATAACCAGGAGATGACGGGACCGTAACCCTCACAGCCAACAATACTGGACAGAAGAACATAGTACATATGGTTTCATAACATCTCCAGAGGTCCCAGGGAATCTCCAGCCATGCAATTTTATGGGGCTGTCCACAGTGAGAACTTATTTTAGCTTTTTTTTAATGAACGCTTTCTGTGGAAGCTGGATCATTTATGATCACTATGATGAGGTTTGCTGGAACCCTTGTGATCAGGAGATGCTTGGGACATCTCTGGAGATGCCTCAGTGATTAGCCCCAAAGGATCGTATTTATAAAAGGTGATAGATGGAAGAACTCAATGAGGATGTCCAAGTGCCATCCAAAAGCCGAACCAAAGAAAATAAGTTTAAACCTCATAGGTTACCAAGAGCAACATAGTCTATTTCTTTGACACTAAATATCACAACGCAGTGTTCTCCCCAGGTTCTTTTAGCAGGGTTCTCCACCCGGCGAGTTTTGGTGAGCACCCGGCTGTCATCGGCTCACCTCCTCCTCTGCTGTAAGCAGAGTTGTGCAGAGAAGCGCCGACCCTGCATTCTCATCTCGTCCCACCCGACTACTATTTCATGCCACCCGACTGGTAGAAAATTCTGGGGATGACACTGCAACGTGATTGCTCCTCATTGTCCTGGTGGGGAAATCTAGAGTCAGTGCCGGTGTACCCCTTACCTCTCACTGCCAATGTGTGCTCTGCAGGAGGAAATGCACGCTGCAATGTGTGCTCTTCAGGAGGGAATGCACGCTGCAATGTGTGCTCTGCAGGAGGGAATGCACGCTGCAATGTGTGCTCTGCAGGAGGGAATGCACGCTGCAATGTGAGCTCTGCAGGAGGGAATGCACGCTGCAATGTGAGCTCTGCAGGAGGGAATGCACGCTGCAATGTGTGCTCTGCAGGAGGGAATGCAGGCTGCAATGTGTGCTCTGCAGGAAGGAATGCACGCTCCAATGTGTGCTCTGCAGGAGGGAATGCACGCTCCAATGTGTGCTCTGCAGGAGGGAATGCACGCTCCAATGTGTGCTCTGCAGGAGTGAATGCACGCTCCAATGTGTGCTCTGCAGGAGGGACTGCACGCTGCAATGTGTGCTCTGCAGGAGGGAATGCACACTGCAATGTGTGCTCTGCAGGAGGGAATGCAGGCTGCAATGTTGCTCTGCAGGAGGGAATGCACGCTGCAATGTGTGCTCTGCAGGAGGGAATGCACGCTGCAATGTGTGCTCTGCAGGAGGAAATGCACGCTGCAATGTGTGCTCTGCAGGAGGAAATGCACGCTCCAATGTGTGCTCTGCAGGAGGGAATGCACGCTGCAATGTGTGCTCTGCAGGAGGGACTGCACACTGCAATGTGTGCTCTGCAGGAGGGAATGCACGCTCCAATGTGAGATCTGCAGGAGGGAATGCAGGCTGCAATGTTGCTCTGCAGGAGGGAATGCAGGCTGCAATGTGTGCTCTGCAGGAGGGAATGCACGCTGCAATGTGTGCTCTGCAGGAGGGAATACTCGCTCCAATGTGTGCTCTGCAGGAGGGAATGCACGCTGCAATGTGTGCTCTGCAGGAGGGAATGCACGCTCCAATGTGTGCTCTGCAGGAGGGAATGCACGCTACAATGTGTGCTCTGCAGGAGGGAATGCACGCTCCAATGTGTGCTCTGCAGGAGGGAATGCACGCTGCAATGTGTGCTCTGCAGGAGGGAATGCACGCTGCAATGTGTGCTCTGCAGGAAGGAATGCACGCTCCAATGTGTGCTCTGCAGGAGTGAATGCACGCTCCAATGTGTGCTCTGCAGGAGGGAATGCACGCTCCAATGTGTGCTCTGCAGAAGGGAATGCACGCTGCAATGTGTGCTATGCAGGAGGGACTGCACGCTGCAATGTGTGCTCTGCAGGAGGGAATGCACGCTCCAATGTGAGATCTGCAGGAGGGAATGCAGGCTGCAATGTTGCTCTGCAGGAGGGAATGCAGGCTGCAATGTGTGCTCTGCAGGAGGGAATGCACGCTGCAATGTGTGCTCTGCAGGAGGGAATACTCGCTCCAATGTGTGCTCTGCAGGAGGGAATGCACGCTCCAATGTGAGATCTGCAGGAGGGAATGCAGGCTGCAATGTTGCTCTGCAGGAGGGAATGCAGGCTGCAATGTGTGCTCTGCAGGAGGGAATGCACGCTGCAATGTGTGCTCTGCAGGAGGGAATGCTCGCTCCAATGTGTGCTCTGCAGGAGGGAATGCTCGCTGCAATGTGTGCTCTGCAGGAGGGAATGCATGCTCCAATGTGTGCTCTGCAGGAGGGAATGCACGCTGCAATGTGTGCTCTGCAGGAGGGAATGCACGCTCCAATGTGTGCTCTGCAGGAGGGAATGCACGCTCCAATGTGTGCTCTGCAGGAGGGAATGCACGCTCCAATGTGAGATCTGCAGGAGGGAATGCAGGCTGCAATGTGAGATCTGCAGGAGGGAATGCAGGCTGCAATGTGTGCTCTGCAGGAGGGAATGCAGGCTGCAATGTGTGCTCTGCAGGAGGGAATGCACGCTGCAATGTGTGCTCTGCAGGAGGGAATGCAGGCTGCAATGTGAGAACTGCAGGAGGGAATGCACGCTGCAATGTGTGCTCTGCAGGAAGGAATGCACGCTCCAATGTGTGCTCTGCAGGAGGGAATGCTCGCTGCAATGTGTGCTCTGCAGGAGGGAATGCACGCTCCAATGTGTGCTCTGCAGGAGGGAATGCACGCTGCAATGTGTGCTCTGCAGGAGGGACTGCACGCTGCAATGTGTGCTCTGCAGGAGGGAATGCACGCTGCAATGTGTGCTCTGCAGGAGGGAATGCACGCTCCAATGTGTGCTCTGCAGGAGGGAATGCACGCTCCAATGTGTGCTCTGCAGGAGGGAATGCACGCTCCAATGTGAGATCTGCAGGAGGGAATGCAGGCTGCAATGTGAGATCTGCAGGAGGGAATGCAGGCTGCAATGTGTGCTCTGCAGGAGGGAATGCAGGCTGCAATGTGTGCTCTGCAGGAGGGAATGCACGCTGCAATGTGTGCTCTGCAGGAGGGAATGCAGGCTGCAATGTGAGAACTGCAGGAGGGAATGCACGCTGCAATGTGTGCTCTGCAGGAAGGAATGCACGCTCCAATGTGTGCTCTGCAGGAGGGAATGCTCGCTGCAATGTGTGCTCTGCAGGAGGGAATGCACGCTCCAATGTGTGCTCTGCAGGAGGGAATGCACGCTGCAATGTGTGCTCTGCAGGAGGGACTGCACGCTGCAATGTGTGCTCTGCAGGAGGGAATGCACGCTGCAATGTGTACTCTGCAGGAGGGAATGCACTCTGCAATGTGTGCTCTGCAGGAGGGAATACAGGCTGCAATGTGTGCTCTGCAGGAGGGAATGCACGCTGCAATGTGTGTTCTGCAGGAGGGAATGCACGCTGCAATGTGTGCTCTGCAGGAGGGAATGCACGCTCCAATGTGAGATCTGCAGGAGGGAATGCAGGCTGCAATGTGTACTCTGCAGGAGGGAATGCACGCTGCAATGTGTGCTCTGCAGGAGGGAATGCAGGCTGCAATGTGTGCTCTGCAGGAGGAAATGCAGGAGCCAATGTGTGCTCTGCAGGAGGAAATGCACGCTGCAATGTGTGTTCTGCAGGAGGGAATGCCCGCTGCAATGTGTGCTCTGCAGGAGGGAATGCACGCTCCAATGTGTGCTCTGCAGGAGGAAATGCTCGCTGCAATGTGTGCTCTGCAGGAGGGAATGCACGCTGCAATGTGTGCTCTGCAGGAGGGAATGCACGCTGTAATGTGTGCTCTGCAGGAGGGAATGCACGCTGCAATGTGAGCTCTGCAGGAGGGAATGCACGCTGCAATGTGTGCTCTGCAGGAGGGAATGCACGCTGCAATGTGAGCTCTGCAGGAGGGAATGCACGCTGCAATGTGTGCTCTGCAGGAGGGAATGCACGCTGCAATGTGAGCTCTGCAGGAGGGAATGCACGCAGCTGCGTAGCAATCCCCACATTCTCAGATCCACAGGTTCTAATAATCTAGTCATATCCAGAGTCCACTTGGAAACTTTTGGTCCCAGAGCCTTCTGTCATGCTGCCCCCACGTTTTGGAACTCCTTACCTCAACAGATCAGGACAGCTCCATCCCTGGACGTGTTTAAATCCAGACTGAAAACTCACCTGTTCAGTTTGGCATTTGTAGAAATATAACCTTTGTTGTGTGAATACTTCATCCAACTACCAATTACTGAATCTGAGAGAGCCTAAGCGCTTTGAGTCCTATGGGAGAAAAGCGCTATAGAAATGTTATTGTATTATTGTATTGTATTGTAATGTGGTTACTTTGAAATCTTTGGCATCCCAAAAGGTGGAAAGGGGGGTGGGGAATGGGACAGTTACATGAACTCTAATCTAGCACCTTTTACTTTTAATTACTGACAGGGCAGGTCCCATATCCCCATCCCTTTATCCCAAGCCCCCAGAGGTGTGGATATCATTGGGTACAAACCTCAGTACATATCATTTCTGAAGGGATAAATACAGACAAGATTCACATGCTGAACAGTAAGGAAGAGAGGGATTCTGGGTAGACATCTCCATAATCTGTACAATTACGGGTATATAGAGAATCTCTGCCAGTTGTGAGGTACAAATCAGCTTCACACGCTGTACAGTGAGGAAGGAGGGGATTCTGGGTAATTCTCTCTAGGGACAATGAGGTAAGGACATCTCCACACATCCCATCTCCCTCCCGCGTGGATGCATGGCCGGGTCACCTAGCGCCTGAGCCTTACAGGAGCAATGCTGTCCGGCGTCATGGTGCATTTTCCAGCCACATTTAGGATTAGTCATGGGAAGGCAGGACCATGTCATGAATAGCTTATGTGTGCCAGACAGCGCCAGTGTCAGCCTATGAGAAACACTTCGAGGGCAGACTTTCCCACACAGAGATCTCAGCTCCGGCCGTGTACCCGATGGAGGCAGTGGGCACACATTCCCCTCATGCCTCCTCATTTATTTTATTAGGCGAGGCCGGGCACAAACTGACAAAAGGGAAGAAACAAAATCCCTGCAATAAATGGAGCTGAGGGGGAAGTATTAAATTAGCGCCCAGTTACGGAGGGAACATTAGTGCCCACTAGGGAAAACGTAATTCCCTGAAGAACTCAAAACATTTGGAAAAATCTGTGTTTCTGGTGTGTGTCTCACAGAAAAACTAGACTTCTGCATATAAGAACATGCCACTATGTGCCCAAAAAAGTGTTCCCAGGAGCAGAGTGGAGCAGGAAGTGGCAAAGAAGACATGTGAAGGTGGAGTTGGGGTGTTTAGCAGGAAGTGGCTGGAAAGACATGTGAAGGTGGAGTTGGGGTGTTTAGCAGGAGCAGAGTGGAGCAGGGAGTGGCTGGGAAGTAGGCCTGAACGATTTTAGGAAAAAATTGAATTGAACGATTTCTGTCTGAAATTGTGATTTTGATTCACGATTTCCATCAAATCAAGCTTTGTTCCCCCTCTGTCCCGGTCTCTCCTTGTGCCCACTTTGCCTCTTCATGCCACCTCTGGGTCTATCTTGCCCCCTTTGTGTCTCTCTGTGCCCACTCTGTGTCTCTCTGTGCCCACTCTGTCCCCCAAGCTGCATCAGTTCTGGACATAGCTTCCAGCATGAGTCTAGTCTATCCACTTCGCCTCCTGCAGGCTCTGATGCACGGAATACTTCCTGTATGTCATCTGACATACAGGAACCTGGAGTTTTGCCAAGCACAAGAGTCGGCAGACGGCGATAGAGGACTGACAGCGTTGGACTCATTCGGAAGGTATGTCCAATGCTGTGGGCCGCACGCACCGGGACTTTGGGGAAGTTTGAAGCCACTTCTTCAAACTTCCCCATGTGGAAATGACGGGATCGCGATCATTTCCGTTTTGACAATTCCAAAATTGTGATCTTGGTGGTCACGATTTCGGTTTAAATTCGATTTACCTTTCAGGCCTACTGGGAAGACATATGAAGGGGGAATTGGGGTGTTTAGCAGGAGCAGAGTGGAGCAGGAAGTGGCTGTGGAGACATATGAAGGTGGAGTTGGGGTGTTTAGCAGGAGCAGAGTGCAGCAGGAAGTGGCTGGGGAGACATATGAAGGTGGAGTTGGGGTGTTTAGCAGGAGCAGAGTGCAGCAGGAAGTGGCTGGGAAGACATATGAAGGTGGAGTTAGGATGTTTAGCAGGAGCAGAGTGCAGCAGGGAGTGGCTGTGGAGACATGAAGGTGGAGTTGGGGTGTTTAGCAGGAGTAGGGTGCAGCAGGAAGCGGCTGGGAAGACATACGTAGGGGGAGTTAGGATGTTTAGCAGGAGCAGAGTGGAGCAGGGAGTGGATTGGAAAGACATATGAAGGTGGAGTTGGGGTGTTTAGCAGGAGCAGAGTGCAGCAGGAAGTGGCTGTGGAGACATATGAAGGTGGAGTTGGAGTGTTTAGCAGGAGCAGAGTGGAGGAGGGAGTGGCTGGGAAGACATATGAAGGTGGAGTTGGGGTGTTTAGCAGGAGCAGAGTGGAGCAGGGAGTGGCTGGGAAGACATATGAAGGTGGAGTTGGGGTGTTTAGCAGGAGCAGAGTGGAGCAGGGAGTGGCTGGGAAGACATATGAAGGTGGAGTTGGGGTGTTTAGCAGGAGCAGAGTGCAGCAGGAAGTGGCTGGGGAGACATATGAAGGTGGAGTTGGGGTGTTTAGCAGTAGCAGAGTGCAGCAGGAAGTGGCTGTGGAGACATATGAAGGTTGAGTTGGGGTGTTTAGCAGGAGCAGAGTTGAGCAGGGAGTGGCTGGGAAGACATATGAAGGTGGAGTTGGGGTGTTTAGCAGGAGCAGAGTGGAGCAGGTAATGGCTGGGAAGACATATGAAGGTGGAGTTTAGCAGGAGCAGAGTGCAGCAGGGAGTGGCTGTGGAGACATATGAAGGTGGAGTTGGGGTGTTTAGCAGGAGCAGAGTGGAGCAGAGAGTGGCTGGGAAGACATATGAAGGTGGAGTTGGGGTGTTTAGCAGGAGCAGAGTGCAGCAGGAAGTGGCTGTGGAGACATATGAAGGTGGAGTTGGGGTGTTTAGCA
Organism: Hyperolius riggenbachi; assembly: GCF_040937935.1. NCBI lineage: Eukaryota > Metazoa > Chordata > Amphibia > Anura > Hyperoliidae > Hyperolius > Hyperolius riggenbachi. Next base: position 276,936,690 of record NC_090653.1, read on the forward strand.
GTAGCAGAGTGCAGCAGTAGGTGGCTGTGGAGACATAGGAAGGTGGAGTTAGGATGTTTAGCAGGAGCAGAGTGCAGCAGGAAGTGGCTGGGAAGACATATGAAGGTGGAGTTGGGATGTTTAGCAGGAGCAGAGTGGAGCAGGGAGTGGCTGGGAAGACATATGAAGGTTGAGTTGGGGTGTTTAGCAGGAGCAGAGTGCAGCAGGGAGTGGCTGTGGAGACATATAAAGGTTGAGTTGGGGTGTTTAGCAGTAGCAGAGTGGAGCAGGAAGTGGCTGTGGAGACATAGGAAGGTGGAGTTAGGATGTTTAGCAGGAGCAGAGTGCAGCAGGAAGTGGCTGGGAAGACATAGGAAGGTGGAGTTGGGATGTTTAGCAGGAGCAGAGTGGAGCAGGGAGTGGCTGTGGAGACATATGAAGGTTGAGTTGGGGTGTTTAGCAGGAGCAGAGTGCAGCAGGAAGTGGCTGTGGAGACATATGAAGGTTGAGTTGGGGTGTTTAGCAGGAGTAGGGTGCAGCAGTAGGGGGCTGTGGAGACATATGAAGGTGGAGTTGGGGTGTTTAGCAGGAGCAGAGTGGAGCAGTAACCGGCTGGGAAGACATATGAAGGTGGAGTTGGGGTGTTTAGCAGGAGCAGAGTGCAGCAGAAAGTGGCTGTGGAGACATATGAAGGTGGAGTTGGGGTGTTTAGCAGGAGCAGAGTGCAGCAGGGAGTGGCTGTGGAGACATATGAAGGTGGAGTTGGGGTGTTTAGCAGGAGCAGAGTGCAGCAGGAAGTGGCTGGGAAGACATATGAAGGTGGAGTTGGGGTGTTTAGCAGGAGCAGAGTGCAGCAGGGAGTGGCTGTGGAGACATATGAAGGTGGAGTTGGGGTGTTTAGCAGGAGCAGAGTGCAGCAGTAGGTGGCTGTGGAGACCTATGAAGGTGGAGTTGGGGTGTTTAGCAGGAGCAGAGTGCAGCAGGAAGGGGCTAGGAGGAAGTGCTTTGTGTACAGAAATTAAAGTCTTGTGCCGCCTGCTGCATGTAAACAATTAGCGTTGCTGCAGCATCACTGATCGCTTCGGCAATAAATTCAATAATGAAGCACAATTGCCCTACTGATGCCACAAGCGTTCATTTCACTGGAACCCTCGCAGCCAGGGAAGAGTAGACAGGAGAGTATTTCAAAGGCCTGGAAAGTGGTGGTTAGCCTCACAATACGCCTATAAATGCCATCAGTGTGTGTGATAGCGGCAGTGAGGGGTGTATGTGAAACCCAGTGTGTCTCGATGTCTGTGAGAGCGGCTCAGATAAAGGCCGGAGAGGTTGGTATTCATAACCAGCCAACACACAAATAGATAAAGGTTCCGTTAAGACTGATGTCATCTCTGGTCTCCCAAAATAGGACTCTGCAACTTTCTGGTGGGAAAAAAGTCTCTCTCTCCTGCTGGAGCTCTCCCTTTCCCAAGCAAGGTCTCCTGCAAACAAAGATCCCAAGAGGAAGCAGAGCTAAAAGGCTATTATATCCTCCTGGGATAGAGGGGACTTCAGAACTCCACTGCGCAGATAACAGCCAGATTAACACAAGCAGTTATGTTTATTTGCGGAGACAATGGACCTAACCTTAAACAACCAGGCAGGTGGGAAATCCACCTAAAATCTGACACATGCTTACTCCAAGGATTGAACTTCATCCCAATTAGCAGCTGATACCCCCTTTCCCATGAGAAATCTTTACCTTTTCTCTAATAGATCATCAGGGGGGTCTGTGTGGCCGATATTGGCCTCTGGTAGGGTTATCAAACAAATTACCTCATGTGAGGTAATTTACCTCATAAAATAATTGCCTCAATTCTGCTAGCTATGTGAGGTAAATATTTTTTTGTAGGTAAAATACCTCATGAGGTATTGTCCTCTTTTTTTTTTTTTTATTTATTTATTTTTTTTTTTTTTAAGCAATTCTGAAAGATTTTTCTCCATTTCCAAACATGAGGTAAAACGTGTGTTAAAACCACCTTAGCGGTATGGACGAGCTCAGCTCGTCCATTACCGCCAGAGGGTGCCGCTCAGGCCCTGCTGGGCCGATTTTGATGAAATAAAGAGCAGCACATGCAGCCGGCACTTTGCCAGCCACGTGTGCTGCCCGATCGCCGCCGCTCTGCGGCGATCCGCCGCGAGCAGCGGCGAAAGAGGGTCCCCCCAGCCGCCTGAGCCCTGCGCAGCCGGAACAAATAGTTCCGGCCAGCGCTAAGGGCTGGATCGGAGGCGGCTAACGTCAGGACGTCGGCTGATGTCCATGACGTCACTCCGCTCGTCGCCATGGCGACGAAGTAAGCAAAGTACGGAAGGCTGCTCATTGCGGCCTTCCGTGTTACTTTTGGCCGCCGGAGGCGATCAGAAGAACGCCTCCGGAGCGCCATCTAGTGGGCTTTCATGCAGCCAACTTTTAGTTGGCTGCATGAAATAGTTTTTTTTTTTTTATTTAAAAAAAAACCCTCATGCAGCCGCCCTGGCGATCTTAATAGAACGCCAGGGTGGTTAAAACATGAGGCGAACGCATAAAGTGAGGTAAAACATGAGGTATTTCAGCAGTAAGCATGCAGTAAATAAATAATAGTAGTCCTTATTTGTCTTCCATAAGTTAGGATAGTCTTTGGAAGGTGTTTATTTATGGGGAGGGGGGGGGGGGGGGTTTGATTGATTATGTAGCATCCTATGAAAATTATATTTATAGGCATCCATTATATAAAAAAAATTCAGTAAACATTTGAAGTTTTATTTATACTATTCTTTTCTATTACACAGCCTGAATAGGAACTACGCTAAAACTGCAATAGGAACTCCACTAAAAACTGCAAAATGCATACAAATTGACTTTACCTCCAGGTAAAGGCAGGTCTTAAACTGATCGGTAAATTATGTGCTAACATGCCCCCTAATTTCCACGAGAATAGCTATTTTCGGTAAACTTTATGAAAATTACCTCACCAATTACCTCATGAGGTAAAACATGACTAAACCTACCAGAATTGCTAAATGTCATTACCTCATGAGGTAAATTAACTCACGATAAGATTGATAACCCTACCAGAATTGAGGCCAATGACATTTAGCAACTCTGGTAGATTTTAGTCATGTTTTACCTCATGAGGTAAATAATGAGGTAATTCATGAGGTAATTTACCAAAAATAGCTATTCTCATGGAAATTAGGGGGCATGTTAGCACACAATTTAAGACCTGCCTGTACCTGGATGTAAAGTCAATTTGTATGCATTTTGCAATTTTTAGTGGCGTTCCTAATCAGGCTGTGTAATAGAAAAGAATCCTATACAATAAAACCTAACTGTCCCTGCGTCATCCACTTTCCCTGTCCGTCCGTCGCTTTTTTGTACTGCGCATGTGCGCAGTACAGACAGCCGTTGGGACGGGAGGTCGGGCCAGGGAGCAGGGCGGCCGTGTGCGCGCTCGCGGCGGGCACGCGCTCTGAGTGGCGGCGGTAGTTTAACTACCTAGAGCCCATTTTTAAACGGGGCTTAGGTAGCCTAGTAGTAGAAGTAAAACTGCAAATATTTACTGTATTTTTTTTTTTTTGATAAGGGATGCCTATGAATATACTTTTCATAGGTTGCTACATAATCAAATACACCTTTCCCTCTCAAAAAAAAAAAAAAATCTTCCAAACACTATCCTAACTTATGGAAGACAATTAAAGACTACTACTATTTATTTACTGCATGCTTACTGCTGAAATACCTCATGTTTTACCCCCCCTTTATGCATTTACCTCATGTTTTACCTGTGCGGAAATGGAGAAAAATCTCTCTCAAAAAAAAAAAAAAAAAAAAAAAAAAAAAAAAAAGAGGAGGAAAATACCTCATGAGGTATTTTACCTACAAAAAAATATTTACCTCACATAGCTACAGGATTGAGGCCATTGTGTTGAAACCCCTCCCACAGTGTGATATCATCATGACCATGGTCCTGACAGTTTGCGGTCTGTGAAACTCATTGCATTGTGGGAAAGAACAGCTTTTTCCAACTGCCAAGCAAGCAGCATCTCCCTCTGTGCATAGAACTCTCAGTTATGAACATTCCGTGCAGATCACCTGACAGAACTAAAGATGTCACCACCAGTGATAAATTTCAGAATGTAACTCAGGGAGAGGAAAGATTTTACAATGGGCAAACACTGACTAAATACTCAATAATAAATGATTATTGCAAAAAAAAATAAAAATAAGCAATTGTATTCATTATGTTATTTTCACTACAGTTCTCTTTAATCATTGTTGCCCAGAACACCCGGTATTCAGCAAGTGCTGGACAAACATGGTACTGCCATGCCTTCTTATACTGTTCTATGGAAGGGAGAGGGGGTAACACAAAATGAGTAAGTGCCCTGGGGAGCCAAAGATTGGGTAACAATAGCGCTTGATTGCTGTTTAAAGCGTTTTGTCTGATCACTATGCAACGTTAATTGGGCGCCAGGTGGTGGCGCTACTAAAATGATCAGTAATTTACAATAGAGAGTGCAGGCCCTGGAGTGCCCAGGACGATGGGGGGACCTCAAGACTATCCAGAGGCTCTACTACGGTAAGTAACTTTCATCCCAATTTTGACTTCAGGATGACTTTAATGCATTTAAACTGATAAGCAACACTTAACAGCACAAATAATCAGTAGGTTTTCTGGAATCTTATAATAAAGAAGACCAGTTAAATTATGCAAAGGATATCCTTGACGAGTCACGAGGTAGTGACGAAACATGTCAGACGGAGCCTGGGAGGATCAGGAAGCTAGCGCACACGTGGGAGCCGGGACTTGAGGCAGTGACGAAACATGTCGGGCGGAGCCTGGGAGTATCAGGAAGCTATCGCACACGTGGGAGCCGGGACTTGAGGCAGTGACGAAACATGTTGGGCGGAGCCTGGGAGGATCAGGAAGCTATCGCACACGTGGAAGCAGTGGGAGCCGGGACTCGAGGCAGTGGGAGCCGGGACTCGAGGCAGTGACAAAACATGTCGGGGGAAGCCTTGGAGGATCAGAAAGCTATCGCACACGTGGAAGCAGTGGGAGCCAGGACTCGAGGCAGTGACGAAACATGTCGGGTGGAGCCTGGGAGGATCAGCAAGCTATCGACATGTGGAAGCAGTGGGAGCCGGGAGTAGGTTCAGGAAGCTACTGCACATGTGGAAGCAGTGGGAGCCGGGACTCGAGGCAGTGACGAAACATGTCGGGCGCAGCACGGGAGGATCAGGAAGCTGTCGCACACGTGGAAGCAGTGGGAGCTGGGACTCGAGGCAGTGACGAAACATGTCGGGCGCAGCCCAGGAGGATCAGGAAGCTATCGCACACGTGGAAACAGTGGGAGCTGGGACTCGCGGGTGAGAGACATCGGGTAGTGGCAGCATATCACTGAGTAAAAACAAGGGAGCCAGCGGCTGTGCCAGACGAGGAGGCAACGGGGGTAGAGCCCGTAACAAAAACTCTGGGCGATATGTGATCGGATCATGTGATTGCAATATTTTAATAAAGCATTTAAATTTTAAAGCAGTATAACGCAGGCAGTGTTTCCACACTACCTTTGAGGTATGTCTATGTGTATGGTGTACGGCTGGGAGAACTCTGGAATCTGATGAGCTGAGCTATCCAGGCACTTGAGCGATATACAACCCATCTCATAGGGGTTGCATTACATTTGGCGAGTTTGTTCCCCAGTGGCTGCCCTGGTGGTGAGTGAAATTCCCGAGAGATGTTTGCAAACTAAGGTGGCCATACACTTATAGATTTGCAGCAGATTCGACCATCAGATAGATTTCTGTCAGATGCCTGTCAAGTCGAATCTGACAGGAATCTGATGTGTGCCACACACTAGGAACAGATTTCCAATAGATTTCAGAATGAAACTGATCTAAATGCATTATTGGACCATTAAGGTGGCCATACACTGGCCCGATTTGGGCCCGTTTCGACAGCAGATTCGATCACTGGGATCGAATCTGCTGCCAATCGTTCACACTACACGCCGAATTTCGATCCATTCCGTCCGATCCCGTCGTTCGCGCCGTGCGGAAAATAACCGTCGATCGCCCGCGGGTAAAGAGCGCATCGCTAGCGGCGTTCGAGTGCCCGACGACCGACGCAATAGAGCCGCATACATTACCTGCTCCACCGGCGCGACTCCCGGGTCTCCGCTCTTCTCCGTCTCCGCTCTGGTCTCCGGCATGCTTCCCTTCTTCCTGTCCCGGCAGGAAGTTTAAACAGTAGAGGGCGCTCTACTGTTTAAACTTCCCCCAGACAGGAAGGAGGGAAGCATGCCGGAGACCAGAGCAGACCAGAGCGGAGACGGAGAAGAAGAGCGGTGACCGGGGGCAGTCGCACCAGCGGAGCAGGTAATGTATGAGCGGGCGGGGGGAGCGGCGGCAGCACCACCACCACCACAACACATTGTGATCGGTTTCAGGCTGAAATCGGTTCACAATCAGTTTGCAGTAAAGGCAGCCATACGATCCCTCTCTGATCAGATTCGATCAGATAGGGATCTGTCTGTTGGTCGAATCTGATGGCAAATCGACCAGTGTATGGCTACCTTTAGATCTAATGCAACTCTATGGGCCATCGATCTGCTGCCAGCAGCAGATCGACCTAGATTTTCCATACTGTCAGATAGATCAAATTGATCGAAATTGGCCGCAAATCGATCGGCTGATTTGATAGAATCGATTTCCAATCGATCAATCAATTTCATATAATTGATTGATCGATGGCTGAAATCAACCAGTGTATGGGCCCCTTAAGCTTTATAAAAAAATTGCAATACAAAGACTGTCTTGTGATAGGGACTTTTATAATTGATGTGCACTAATCCAATTACATACAAAAGAAGACCTGTTGTTAACTGTGGCAGTGATCTGCTTGGTTTTAGGCTTGTGGCAAATATACTGTGAAAGGCTGTGGAATCTAAAGAAGGATAAAGCTTCTCCTCAACTTGTTCCAGGAACGCCCCCATAAGTCGCAGCCAGGTTGTGCACTGCTGCACATTCACAGCCCCAACAGCGCGCTCTGCACATGCACACTACATAACTAGCACGGTTTTACACTGGAACAGAGGGGAATTGGGGGGGGGGGGGACTCCTGCCCATATCATTTAAGTAATGCAAGATAATTCTTGAATAGTTTTGTCATTCACCCTATACCGTAGTCTGTCTGTTATTTTAAGATGCATATCATGATGTATACTTATTTGAAATTCTGCACAAAACTAAAATTCCCGGAGAGATTTCTGATACAAAAGAAACTCTGTTGATGGTCTGAATGGAACATCCTTTCAATTACTGAAAACAAGTCTTTCAAACTCCCAGGCCTGCCAATCTATTGATCAGCACAGAAGAGTTGTCTTTGAAATGCCCACGAGGGTGGAAGGAAGGAAGATATAAAGAGAGAGGATGAAGGGGACCATATGACAGGAGGGTAATACAGGAAAGGAGGGATAAAACAACAGGACACAGGAAGTAAGAACACAGGGCCACTCTCCACGCCGTGTCAGGAGACGGCCATGCATGGTGCTGGGCAGACAGATTCCGGGAATGGAGATTAGGTCGTTACCTGGCGCAGTCTGACAGCCGCGGCCTTAGGAAGCAAATATTGACCGACATTCTTGAGAGTTAAGAGGAATAATAGGGTCAAGCGGGAGATAGATACAGGGCCGCTTGTTTGTACAAGACACAATGACAGCGGACAGCGGAGACTGAGCAAATACATTTGTTTGGGTGTTAACGCAAACCTGTCCTCAACAGATATATGTAAAGAAAAAAAATTACGTGACGCTATCTGCCGCTTCTGAGAGGTCTAGACATGGGTACCAAAAGGCGGTGCTCAACAGACCGAATCTGCTGCTATTATCAATACTAGATAAAGTCGCCACCGCAGCCAAATATTCCATGCGAAAAATAAATAACTGTTGTGTTCAGAGGTCACAGAGGCAGGGTAACTGAAACTAGGTTTATTTACAGGATATACCAACTCTCCATACAGGCAGCATCTTCACTCCATGCTTTTAGGCAGAGCATAACAGGAACAAACGATCCACAACAGTCTAGATAATCTTATAAATTATACAAGTGGAACAGTGCCATCTACAGGCCAGATGTATGAACACCACAATAGTGTTTTGAGAAAAGGAAAGCAGCATGCGCAGGGTAGAGTATTCTTGGCTAAGGAGGCTGGTCGGGGCTGCTGAGCATCTAGCATGCGTACAGCCTCACCAATAGGGGATCTGGGAAATCGCATCATCTCAGCGCACTGTTGTTCTACTTACTCCTCCCACTGGAAGCAGCGCCAACGCCCTGCTTCGTTCACCATAGAAGCAGAATCTCGCAACATGTCTGTACAGCACTCTGTTCCAAACAGTCGTCTGAGAGATTGAGTCCTGATCTATGCAGGTGACACTCTTTGGGCATGTGTGCCCAAAGAGTGTCTCCTGTAAAGAAGCCCCATGTATGTGAAAACAAACTTTTTGCCCCCACCGTTGACTTCCTTTATGAAAGATATGGTATCTTTCATAAAGGAAGTCAACGGTGGGGACAAAAAGTTTGTTTTTACATACATGAGGCTTCTTTACAGCATTCCTCCCCTTCCCCCCATAGTCTTGAAGGTCCCACAACACCTCCAGTAAAGTCCTCAAGTCAGCTGGGTCACACACTACTGTGCATGCGCTACCATGGCAGCATGCCTCCTGAAACATGCTCCATAGTCGGAGTATAGTGTTCTGCGCAAGTGCAGTTACTAGTCTTGTTTAACTGTGCATGTGCAGATAGGGGCGGAGCACCCTCCAGGCCAGCGCATGCGCAGTAGTGCACAACCCAGGCATCTTGCAAAAAAAGCTCCAGGTAAGCAAATGCAGCTAATCCGGTCAGACTTTAGTCAAAACACTTTCTCTGCATGCTTGTTCAGGGTCTACGGCTAAAGGTATTAGAAGCAGAGGACCAGGAGGACAGCCAGGCAATTGGTATTGTTTAAAATGGAAATAAATATGGCAGCCTCCATATCACTCTCGCTTCAGGTGTCTTGTGTTTCACCCTGGACTCTGCACTCTCCTTCATCCCCACATCCAAAACCTCACAAAGTCCTGCAACTTCCACCTTCGTAACATCTGTAAGATTCGCCCTTTCCTGACCTCTGCCACCACCAAACTCCACATCCATTCCCTCATAATTTCCCGCCTTGACTACTGCAATGCCCTGCTGTCTGGTCTCCCTATGACCCGAACAGCCCCACTGCAGTCCATCATGAATGCGGCAGCCAGAATTATCCACTCCTCCCATCGCTCCACCACGGCGGCTCCCCTCCTAGAAACCCTCCACTGGCTTCCTATCCAGTCCAGAATCAGATTCAAGATACTGTGTCTGACGTACAAATCTGTCCACAAAACCTATCCAACCTACATTTCCGATCTTACTCAGAGGTACACACCAAGCCGCTCACTCCGCTCTTCCAATGAACTTTGCCTAACCGCCCCCCGCATCACCCAGTCCCATGCACGCCTCCAAGTCTTCTCAAGAGCTGCTCCACCACTATGGAACTCCCTACCTCCACCTATTAGAGCTGCTCCAACACTATGGAACTCCCTACCTCCACCCATTAGAGCTGCTCCAACACTATGGAACTCCCTACCTCCACCCATTACAGCTGCTCCAACACAATGGAACTCCCTACCTCCAACCATTAGAGCTGTTCCAACACTATGGAACTCCCTACCTCCACCCATTAGGGCAGCCACCTCCTTCAACATCTTCAAGAAGGCTCTCAAAACTCACCTTTTCACTCTGGCCTACCCCCTCACTGGTGCTCTAAACCCACAGCTGAACTGGTCCCCTACCGTTCGTGTCCTTACCTCTCCCTCTAGATTGTAAGCCTTTGGGCAGGGTCCTCCTCCTTTTGTGTCCAACCTGATCTTGCACCTCCATTACTGTGAACCCATGCTATGCATCTGAGTGAACCTAACTTGCCTAATCTCCATGCTCCCCGCCAGTGACTGACTAGCATTACCTGGTACTCATACTGTGCTGCGTGTTCTGGTCTTTCTTGTATTCCTGTATTGTCATATTGCTGTATGTCACCACTAAATATTGTCTGTAACCCTATCTAACGTCCAGCGCTGCGTAATATGTTGGCGCTTTATAAGTACAATAAATAAATAAAAATAAATATATCCCCTTTAAAAGTGAAGTTCTATGAATAGTCTTGTAATCACCTCTTTCCCATGCGTTTGAATTGAAAGCTCCGCAGACTGACATCCGGCCAAGAGTCCTCTTTATTTATACTGGTACAAATAAATATGAAAATAATAACTTGGCTTCCTATTTTCGCAGGCAAAAAAAAAAAAAAAACCACAAGCGCAAAGCTAATGATGTAGAGAATGACGAGCAATGACAAAGGTGAATTGATGGTAAGTTGGCCGGATGTGGCCGATAGCCGCATTGGGCTATTCTCGCAGCTCCTGCGGGTGACAGAGCCGGGGTGACCCTGATAAAGGGTTAAGCTGATCTGTGTGGCGGTTCTGTGGGAACGCTCACAGCCAGGGCACTGAGTGGCTCCCTGGGACATTTTCCCACTCCTTTTATAACAGGGGCAGCCCTGGGGTCCCGGTTTTCCAACCGATTAAGGCCTGCTTGACGAATGACCCTGAGTTTAGCACATAACTTCACCCTGTGTATGCTGGAGGGGCGCTGGGACGCACTGCTGCGATATATATGGAGTCTGTCCCTGGAGACAGGATGCAGCTAATGACAGCGATGGGGACACAGGCACAGGGCTATGCAGAGATCCATTTAAAGCAATGCAGTATATGTCCCAACCATGTAAGGAAGAGATCCTGCGGATCCTACGTGCGCGTCGGCAGGGTAGACTGCTAGCTCTGCGGGGAACGCATTTCATAAACGCAACACAAAGACTAGACTTATATGGCCATAACACACACACTGGCCTCTAATAATCCTCTGCCACTAATACATTTATCCATAGCCCCTGAACAAGCATGCATCAGATCAGGGCTTTCTGACATTATTACAATCGTAAATATTTAAATCCACTTCCATTTATGTTCAATTACACATTGTTGTTTGATCCAACGTCTAATCAGCCCAAAGGGCATTGTACAGTGTATGGCTACGTTTAAGGCTAGTGCGCACCATACAATTTCCTGGCATATCCTAATCGGGAACAAGATCGATTTTCAAACCCCATTTCAAAAATCAATCCCGTTTCCGGACGTGTCGGAAATCATCAATACAGCACCATGGAATATGTTGGCGCTTTATAAGTCAATAATAATTTAACTTGTCTATCTGATGGGATATTGCATTGTGTGTACCAGCCTTCTCACTATGATAGGGACACCAGACTAAACTATGGTAGGATGAGATTGTGAGCTCCTCTGAGGACAGTCAATGACATGACTATGTACTCTGTACAGTGCTGCAGGAGATGTCAGTTCTGTATAAATACATAATAATATGGGAGGACATTAGACTATGACTATGGTAGGGATTAGAGTGTGAGCTCCTCTGGGACAGTCAGTGACATGACTGTGTACTCTGTAATGTGCTGCAGGAGATGGCAGTGCTATATAAATGCATAATTCCTTCAATTCCTCTTTTTTGTATAGCGCTTTCATCCTGTCAGACTCAAAGCGCTTGCGAGGCAGCCACTAGTGCGCACTCAGTAGGCAGTAGCAGTGGTAGGGAGTCTTGCCCAAAACTCCTTACAGAATAGGTCCTGGCTAACTGAATAGGAAGAGCCCTTAACCATTACACTATCTAGCCAATAATTATTTGGTAGGACATTAGACTATGGTAGGATTAGATTGTGAGCTCCTCAGAGGACAGTCAGTGACATGACTATGTACTCTGTAATGTGCTGCAGAAGATGTCAGTGCTATATAAATACATAATAATAATAATAATAATAATATGGTAGGACATTAGACTATGGCTATGGTAGGATTAGATTGTGAGCTCCTCTGAGGACAGTCAGTGACATGACTATGTACTCTGTAATGTGCTGCAGGAGATGTCAGTGCTATATAAATACATAATAATAATAATAATATGGTAGGACATTAGACTAGGACTATGGTAGGATTAGATTGTGAGCTCCTCTGGGGCCAGTCAGTGATATGACTATGTACTCTATAAAGTGCTGCAGAAGATGGCAGTGCTATATAAATACATAATAATAATATGGTAGGACATTACACTATGACTATGGTAGGATTAGAGTGTGAGCTCCTCAGAGGACAGTCAGTGACATGACTATGTACTCTGTAATGTGCTGCAGAAGATGTCAGTGCTGTATAAATACATAATTATATGATATGACATTAGACTATGACTACAATAGGGATTACACTGTGAGCGCCCCTGAGAACAGTCAGTGACATGACTATGCACTCTGTAAAGTGCTGCAGAAGATGTCAATGATATAAAAATACATAATAATAATATGGTATGACAGAGTATAACTATCGTAGGGATTAGATTGTGACATGACTATGTACACTGTAAAATATATCAGTGATTTATATAAACATAAAAGTAGGATTAAATAGAACATGTGGTGAGTGTGATATGGAGGCTGCCATATTTATTTCCTGTTAAACAATACCAGTTGCCTGGCAGTGATCCTGATCCTCTGCCTCTAATACTTTAAGCTATAGACCCTGAACAAGCATGCATTTGATCAGGTACTCTAACCCAGGTTTTACTGGATTAGCCAAATGCTTGTTCCAGGGATTTGATTCAGACACTTGTTATGCCAGAAGATGAACAGGGCTGCCAGGCAACTGGTATTATTTACAAGGAAATAAATATGGCAGCCTCAATATCGCTCTCACCTCAGGTTCCCTTTAATTTAAAAAAAATGCAAATTGTACCAAATCATAGAAATGTCAGAACGTGTAATGAGGAATTTTCAAGGAAAGCAAAGTTCCTCTTTAAAGGGCAACTGTAATGAGAGTGATATGGAAGCTGCCATATTTATTTCCTTTTAAGCAATACCAGTTGCCTGGCAGCCCTGCTGATCTTCTGCCGCTAATATATTTAGCCATAGCCCCTGAACAAGCATGCAGCAGATCAGTTGTTTCTGACATTGTCACATCTGACAAGATTAGCTGCATGCTTGTTTCTGGTGTTCTTCAGACACTACTGCAAGCAAAAAGATCAGTAGGGCTGCCAGGCAACTGGCATAGTTTAAAAGTAACTAAATATGGCAGCCTCCATATGCCTCTCACTACAAGTTGTCCTTTACGTGAATATCACATGAAAGTTATATCAGTGGAACACAACAGTTTCTTCTGCTTGTTAACATTGAGGCACTGAAAAAAAAAGCAAAAAAAAAACAAAACAAGCATTGGAATGTGTATAAATAATGTGAAGGTACCTGCACGCTTTTATACCTGTGACCACCCTGAGAAAAAAAAAAGTGACATACTCACCTAAAGCAAGGGAAGGCTCTGGATCCCCTCCAGGGGTGTAACAAGGTGACACAGAGAGGAACAGGAAGGCTGTAAAAGCTGGGAAGGATACTGCAAATGTCACTCAAAAGAGGAAAAAGCAAGCATGTGGCACTTCCCACATACAAGAAGGTAGTCCTCAGTGTTTGTTACACAGGCGAATGGCTATGAGCCTCACTGTATGCACTTCAAACTGTACGTCACAAGACGTGTGCTCCGCATAAACTGCTGAAGAAAGAACCCAATCACAAGTATACAAAAAGTCAAAGGAGCGTGCACCTTCCGTCTCTGGATTTATTTCCTCAATGGTGACAGTGAAACAATACAGCAAACTTCTTCGTTTTCAATAAACATAGCGTATAAACATTCGTGCATGGTTGGATCTTACATATCCTTTGGTTAGTGGGTCATCGTAGTGGAGGTGGGTGGTGGGCAATAGGGTGGTTTAGCGACGGCCGTTTCGCGTCTCCTGACGCTCGGTAACGCTGCGTACCACTGTGAATGGAGGCCGTGGGCTTCCGGACTTAAGACGGAGTTCCAAGCTCTGCCCCTTCCGGCCGCGTCACTTCCTCCATACTCGAGCTGGTTGCCATACCTACGGGGACGCTAATCCGAGGGGTAGAAGGCGGAGGTTCAAGTTACGCCTCCACCACCCTGACCAATCGGTGGGGATATCCACCGCTGTAGCCCGCTGCACAGGTGCCCCGTTATGGGTAGCACTGTGCGCTTATAAAAGTGCGCCGTCTTAGTTGTATTAATGTGTTTACAATTGGGGCTACTGCGGTGGATATCCCCACCGATTGGTCAGGGTGGTGGAGGCGTAACTTGAACCTCTGCCTTCTACCCCTCGGATTAGCGTCCCCGTAGGTATGGCAACCAGCTCGAGTATGGAGGAAGTGACGCGGCCGGAAGGGGCGGAGCTTGGAACTCCGTCTTAAGTCCGGAATCCCACGGCCTCCATTCACAGTGGTACGCAGCGTGACCAAGCGTCAGGAGACGCGAAACAGCCGTCGCTAAACCACCCTATTGCCCACCTCCACTACGATGACCCACTAACCAAAGGATATGTAAGATCTAACCATGCACGAATGTTTATACGCTATGTTTATTGAAAACAAAGAAGTTTGCTGTATTGTTTCACTGTCACCATTGCGGAAATAAATCCAGAGACGGAAGGTGCACGCTCCTTTGACTTTTTGTATACTTGAGGCTGTAAAAGCTTGCACCCACCTCGCAAGTCTTTTGACGACCAGCGATCTTCTGAGCGGCGATCAATTGTTTCTGTGATCTTATGAGGTAGGTACGAGTGCACAATTAGGCAGACGCATTACGATGTGCGGCGATAACAGTCGACATGGCAAATCGGATCCCCGACTCCAGCGCAAAGTGCCATAGTGTACCGCTGCATGTTCCCGCCGGCAGGAAGATGGATCGGGGAACTCTTGTTCATCAGGAGGCGTCGCTGTGAGGTTCCCCGATCCATCGGCAGGTCCGGTGTTCAGCTTAATGGATCCAGAGCTTTCCTTCCTCGTTTTCCAGTGGGTGGTGACAGGTATCCTTTAACGGATAACTGAAGTGAGAGGGATATGGGAGCTGCCATATTTATTTCCTTTTAAACAATACCAGTTGCCTAGCAGCCCCGCTGATCTATTTGGCTGCAGTAGTGTCTGAATAACACCAGAAACAAGAAACAAGCTGCTAATCTTGTCATATAATATGAGAAACCTCTGATCTGCAGCTTGCTTGTTCCGGGTCTATGGCTTAAAGCATTAGAGGCAGAGGATCAGCAGGACAGCCAGGCAACTGGTATTGCTTAAAGAGACTCTGTGACAAAAGAAAGTTTCCCCTAAGTGAAGACTGTGAGATAAGTAGCAGAAATAGAGAGAAAAACCGCAAGGATTACCTATATAATCGGTAAATGGGCCTGAGGACGATTATATAGGTGAGCCTTGCGGTTTTTCTCTCTATTTCTGCTCCTTATCTCACGGTCTTCACTTATAACATCCTGAACTCACTTTATATCTACCTTGACTACCTTTTATCACTGCAACTTAGGTTAGCATTTTTGATGCTTTTTGCACAGTTTTTGTAGCTCCTCCCTGTTATAGGAGTGCTGTTTATTGATTTATTTATGGTTTACACCTCTTTGAATTCTGCTGCACAGTTAGCATGTGCACTTTATTTACATTTATAAATGCAGTTATAGGGAGAATTGTTTTGTTGTTCCATTTTATCCTAAGGCCCCGTTCACATTACAAACGCGGACGGCCACGCATGTGGAACGCCAGGCATGCGAACGCACGCCATCCGCGTTTGTATGCGTTGCGTGGCTGATCCAATCACTGAAAAGTGAATGGGACAGCCGCGCGTTTTTGCAAAATCTGCGTGCAGCGTGCGTTCCCGAATCGCACAGGTCCGGAACGCATGCAGTGTGAACATCAGACAGTGCAGTCTATGCACTGTCTGATGTCGTGCGTGTCGGCCTCCTGCACGCGTCTCCAAAACGCGGCTGGAAACGCGTGTAGTGTGAACGGGGCCAATTCTTTTCCCTGTGTTTCTCTGGGGAAGGTTGCAGCACAGTGTCAACTCACTAGAGACGCATTGGTATATTATTTACCTGGCACTGTGACTCATACTTTTCTCCTGCTACCTCCTGAGACAAATACAGCTATTTATAATGTATTATCTACTCCGCAGGGCTCAGACATTGTACACATGATATTGGGGGCCTTGGCTTGAGTACGACTAGCCTTGTTTTTAGATGACTTTATATTTTAGCAGTTGGCAATAATAAACGACATTTTGCATTTACTTCTGGCTTTCAGACCAATTATTTTTGCGCTTTTCTAGTTTTGATATATGGGGGTGCCTTGTCTCTTGTGTGTTGTAGCTCCTGTCTTCAGGTTTTAGTACCTGCCCCCCCCCCCCACATTCTTTACTCATTATTAATATAGCATTGCAACACTGTTTGCTTAATTATGCATGCTTATTCTTTTGCTGGGTTCAGGGTCCCAATGAGGCTTCCCCCTCCGCTGTAGCTGCA
Organism: Hyperolius riggenbachi; assembly: GCF_040937935.1. Lineage (NCBI taxonomy): Eukaryota > Metazoa > Chordata > Amphibia > Anura > Hyperoliidae > Hyperolius > Hyperolius riggenbachi. The sequence goes on from NC_090653.1 coordinate 276,953,224, forward strand.
GGAAATCCAGCGCTGGCTCCCCCGAAGTCTCCGGCAAACCTGGCTCAACAAGCATGACAAGGCTCGATATATTTACCTTCCTGGCTCCAGCGGGGGCGCTGTTGAGGTTTTCAGCACGGAGATAGGCGGAAGTAGCCGATCTCTGTCGGGTCCGCTCTATTATGAAGGCGCAGGAGACTTGCACCTGCACACTGGAGCGGGCCGGCAGCGATCGGCTATTTCTGCCTATCTCGGAGCGGAGAGCCAATACTGCACCTGTGCTGGAGCCGGAAATGTAAATATTTACATCCCCGCTATTCGGAGGGGCACAGCGAGACCGCCGTGGGACACAGGACAACGGGGGAAGTCTCGATAGGATTCGGAGGCTTCCCCCACCGGAGGTGAGTACCCCCCCTCCCCCCAAGGGAGCTTTTTTTTATTTAAAAGGAAATAAATATGGCAGCGTCCATATCCCTCTCACTTCAGTTGTCCTGCCATGAAAGTGAGTGGAGGCACTCTCCTCTCTTAGTTTGGAGCTCTCTTTTAACTTGAAGAGATGCAAGCTTGACATGTCCTACAGACAATCGTCTTTTTCTGCTCTGAGGGAGGTCCCCAGAGGGTCTAACCGAGAACAACCCTGACAAACATTATTGTCACTTCAGAAGGCGATAAATGGTTAATGTCCTGTTTTTCTTCACACAAAAAATCCCCGGACCTTATCTGGTGGGCACAGTCTGATCGGGAAAGAGAGCTATTCCCAGGCCAGCCCACGTCACGCAGCAAGACAAAGGTTAACCTCCACCATTGTCCTCTCCGCCCGTACGATTTTATCTGCAGTATTTTTAATCGCTGTTATTTGGTGGCGCAGGAAAGAAAACACTGTGGAAGAAAGAGAGAAAAAAATAACCTACAAAATTACTGGAATGCCCTCATCTCCCGCCGCCACAAGTGTGTCTGCAAAATACAGCGGCAAGCGCATGTCACCAAACACTACGGGCTGGTGCACACCAGAGCGGTTCTGGAGCATTTTTTAAAACGCTTGCAGGGGGAAAACCGCTTGGCTAATGAAAGTGAATGGGCTGGTGCACACCAGAGCGGGTTGTTCCACAAACGCAAACTCGGGGGCTGCAGCATTTTTTAGATTTCTGAGGCATTTCTGCTTCAATGTTTAAGTATAGGAAAGTGGAAAACTGCTCTGAAAAACGCTAGATCAGAGCGGTTTTCCAGGTGTTTTTGTTACATTAGCTGTTCAGTAACAGCTTTACTGTAACAATATTTGTAATTTGCTACACAAAAATGCTCCAAAAAACGCCAGGCATGTTTAGAAAACGTCTCTAAGGGCCCTTTCACACCAGAGGGCTTTTTCGGCGTTTTAACGCCACGGCCGAAGTTGGCGTTTTCCTAGGTAAAAGGAAAGTCCATAGACTTTCATTTTACCATTCACACTTAACGCCGCGTTTTGGAGCGTTGCGTTTCAACGCTCCCAGGCGCTTTTTCTGGGCCTACCGCTGCGTTTCTCATTACAATTGATACTAATGTATGGGCGTTAAAACGCCTTGAAAACGCCAGCAGCCAAAACGCAGCGTTTTGCCTTTTCTCTGCTGCCTGTAGTGTGAAAGAGCCCTAAACATGCCTAGAATCGCTCAGAAATCTGCTTCAAAAACCTCTAGTTTTGCGGATGTGCTAGAGGTTTTCGGTGTGCACTGGGCCTACCATGGAAGCAAGGTTTGTGAGTATAATCAGTTCTGGAAACATACTTGTAATCCAAAGCACTCTCACACCAAAGCGAGGTTCCCCATAAGGATTAATGAAAACTCCGATAAGTCGTTCCACAATCCAAAAACATTTAGAGAAAAATCTTTACTATAAAGTACTGTGCTGTGTAAAGTAAGAAGCATTGCTATCTGTTGACTATATGTGTTGTATGGCTTTCTTTTTTTTTTTTTTTAATAACATTTAACCAGACGGTCACGGTTGCAGTTTGAGAACCTTTTAAGCTTCAAAGCAGAAATAATGACCCTTTGAACTTTCCTGCAGTAAAACCTTAAGCTGTCTCTCACAGTTTCTTGGCTGTTTAAAGACCACCTCCAGCCAAAAGAAGTCTGAATGGCAGTACATATACGGGGTCCAGGGCCGGCGCTTCCATATGGGCAAAGGGGGCATTTGCCCTAGGGCCCCAGCGCCATTAGGGGCCCCATTGTGTCCCACTCATCCCTCTAAATCATGCTACCCTCAAGGCAGAGGCCCCTCCAGGCTCCACTTTAGTGTGCGCTGCCCCCTCCCCCAGTGTTATAGAGCTTATGGGGGACATGCAGCACAACACACACTGACCTGCTCGAGTTCTAGGCCAAGCAGGTCTGTTGGTCTCCTCTGTAGTGCCGCTGTTCTCCACTTCCTGCTTCAGCGTTTGGGCTCTAGTGCCCGATGTAAGAAGCAGGAAGTGCAGAAGAGCCACACTACAGAGGAGACCAAAAGACCGGCTTGGCTTGGAACTCGTAGCAGGTCAGTGTGTGTTGTGCTGCATGTCTCCCATAAGCTCTATAACGCAGTGAGAGGGAGGGGGGCAGCGTGCACACGGGGGGGGAGCTATTGTACTGGGAGGAGGGGGAGACATTAAAGGCACATGTGGCTGGATATCATAGTGGGAAGAGAGGGACACAAGGGGCCCATATAGCCATCATAGTCTGGGGAGGGGGGGGGGACATAAGGGGCACACCCATATGGCTATCATAGTGGGGGAAGGGGGATATTAGGGGCATATATGGCTATCGTAGTGGGGGGAGGGGTGGACATTAGGGACACATTTGGTTATCCTATTGGGGGGACTGACTTGTCTCAGGACACATTAGGGGGGGTAATTTGTTGCAAGAGGTGGTTGTCAGTGGGGCCCCCCGGTTACTCTTGCCCCAGGGCCCCAATGTAGCTAGAACCGGCCCTGACGTGGTCTATGTACTGTGTACAGTTAAATCAACATATAAAGTTTACATCTGGTACATCATAGTGGATAGAACAGACTCACATCTATATCTGTAGTAGTACTTCCTTATTTCTAAAAGTACACCCTCATGGTCTCCCCCCCTTCCAGCCAGGTTCCCTCCTCTGCCCCTCCCTCCACTGCTGTCTGCCTGCCTCGATCAAATTACTTCTCCTTTCACAGTGTGTAGGCGAGAGAAGAGACAGGAAAACTGCTGCGGCTGTGTTATGTCGGATTGCTATAATTCCTATTTCAGATGTCTGTCTGCCTGCCAAGATTAGATCACATGGACATGAGGGGTGGAGTTATGATATCAATCCCCCAGCATCCTTATGGTTTAGAAAGATAAAAAAATGCCAGGGCCCAATTTCACAGTGAGGGGCGGGGATTTCAAGACCCTGTGTGCAATACGGATCCTGAGGGTGAGAAAATCACACTTTATTATGTTTAATTAAGTGCTTCAGAAAACAGGCCTGTATTCAACTCAGTGGGTGGAATAGCTCATAGAAACTCTTTTGCATAGATAACAACTGAAGTTTCTTAACTCTTCTTACACTAGAAAACAATATGACACTCTTGTCTTTGCTACTAATGTTCTATTTCATAGCTGCACTACACAAACAATTCATTTTCTCATAAGTTTATTTTCACTTCAGGTTGTCTTTAACAAGGAACCTATCCAGTGGCAGTTCCTGTTGCCCGCTTCTGAGGATTTCATGGAAATCTCAGATTAAAGAGAAACAGTAACCAAGGACCAAGAATTGAACTTCATCCCAATCAGTAGCTGATACCCCCTTTTACATGAGAAATCTATTCCTTTTCACAAACAGACCATCAGGGGGCGCTGTATGACTGATATTGTGGTGAAACTGCTCCCACAGTGTAATGTCAGGACCATGGTCCTGATAGTTTCCTGTCTGTGAGCCTTGTTGCATTGTTGGAAAAAGCAGCTGTTTCCAACTGCCAAAAAAGCAAGCAGCAGCTACTTCCACTGACATATCCTGCCAGCAGTAAAAATGCCACCATGTGATAAATGTCAGAATGTAAATCAGGAAGAGGAAATATTTTACAATGAGAAAATACTGACTAAATTTATACATAATTATTGTGAAAATTAAGTACTTTTGTTCATTACGCTATTTTCCCTGGAGTTCCTCTTTAAGTGCAACGCTGCAGCATCAAAGGAGGAGGGGGGGGGGGGGGGGTACAACCATGGTCTCAGTTGTGATGACGAGATGTCCGCATACATTCTGTGCTTATAGTGTATATCAAGACGTTGCTTACTTATCGAGTCAAAATAAAAAAAAATTGTCTATCTTGCAAAGCGCTGTTAAATGAGTTGTGAGGTGAAATTTCGCTATGTAGCTTAACTTACCAGTTGCAGTCCCCAGAACCTTGTGTGGCCCTTCATAGCAGCTCTATCTTGCTCGAGGGCCCCGCTGTCAGCCTTCTAAGGATCTCCAACCCAACAGGTCAGTGTCTCTTGCACATGCGTGCTGCCTGTGATCATGCTTGCGTCACTGAGACCTTTCTGCACCTGTGCAGAACTACAGCACAAGCGCAGAGAGCTCTTGGCAGCAGGAGTGTGATCGCACACAGCGGTACGAGCGCACCCATGTACAAGACACCGACCCTTCGAGTCGGAGAGGCAGACAGAGGGTCTCCACACTCAGGCCTTGCTTTTCTCCAGCTGCCCTCCGGTCAGCCAGTTGGGACATTAGTGGGACAAAAAGGGAAAGGGGAATAACCTACGAGTCAACTGCCAATAATATAACAATGTGAGAGTAATAGGAGGCACCCAAAATGAATTAACTATGTTAAACGCGTTTAGTTCAGACCCAGACCTACTTCCTCGGGTATTCCTTCACTTGAAGTGGAAAACTGATGAGGCATCCAAACCTTCAGTGAGACACTAGGCATTTCAGCACAATACCTGAGGAAGTGTGATAGAACCACGAAACACATTGTTAATGCGCCAATTATTCCTATTCTTTGCCCAGAATCTGACTTTTATGACGCAAGTGTCTGAACTAAACTCTTTTTAACATGATTCTTGTACTATTTTAATTGTTTTTGAGCCCCTCCTATTACTCTCCGAACTCTGAGTTTACCCAAACTTCTGCATACATTATAATACAATCTTCATCAGCTGAGGACACTATAAGGGAGAGGTATATGGAGGCTGTCATATTTAAACAATACCAGTTGCCTGGCTATCCTGCATATATCTATTGGCTGCAGTAATGTCAGAATCACACACCTTAAACAAGCATGCAGGTAATCCAGTCAGACTTCAGTCAGACGCACCTGATCTGCTGCATGCTTCTTCAGGGTCTATGGCTAAAAGTATTTGAGGCAGAGAATAAGCAGGACAGCCAAATAAATATGGCAGCCTCCATATCCCGCACACTTCAAGGACACCTGAAGCGAGAGAAATATGGAGGCTGCCATATTTCTTTACTTATAAGCAATATCAGTTACCTGGCTACCCTGTTGATCCTCTGCCTCTAATACGTTTAACCATAGCCCCTGAACAAGCATGCAGCAGATCAGATGTTTCTGCATGCTTGTTCCTGGTGTGATTCAGACACTACTGCAGCCAAACAGACCAGCAAGGCAGCCAGGCAACTGGTATTTTTTAAAAGGAAAGAAATATGGCAGCCTCCATATAAGTCTCTCAGCAGTTTGAAGCTGCCGAGGCCTATCAGTTGCGTATGTCTCGGTTGTGACAGATGAGGCCCTTTGTGTCCCCGGTCTGCTGACGTGAGTCCCGCCGAGCGTACAGACAATGCCACCTGACACCCCTGGATTGTCAGAATCACCGGTCGCACCAGGGGACAAGCGCTGCTTGTGGTGATGGAATAAGCTGTGTGCTGCACGCCGCCCCTCTCCTGACAGGTAAACAGAGATAAGTAAACTGGTCCAGCCGGTACTGACATTCCTGGATGGAGGCCAGCGAGGAGTGACACACCCAGGCAAGCTCTGCCGATAGACCGCGGCGAGCGGCCACTCCCTTCTGGAGAATGCGAGGAGGAATTCAGGGAATCGCCGGCTAATGCACTACCTGCGGCCACGAGGGTCCCCTGCGCTGCGTGGCTGGGAGGCGGCCAGACGCTCGGAGGACAGGAATGAACGCGGATCTCCCCTCCGCAGACAGACCTTCAGCGCTCAAAGTGCACCTGTCCTCGCTGAACAGTGCGGCTGCCATCACCGGGAGCCGCATGCAGGCATCACTGAGAGGGAGGAGGGTCTAAAGGGAAACTAAAGCAAGAGGCTGCCATATTTATTTCCTTTTAAACAATGCAGATTGCCTGGCTGTTCTGCTGATCCTCTGCCCTCTTATACTGGGTTCACATGATGAGATTTCACACTCGATCAGCGGGATCAATCATTTCCGACATGTTCCATCAGGTTTCGATCGATACAGCCGACGATTTTGAATGTTAAGAATGGAAAATCGACGGCTGTATCGATTGAAACCTGATTGAACATGTTGGAAATAATCGATCGATCCCGCTGATCGAGTGGGAAATCTCATCGTGTGAACCCAGCATTATCCATAGACCCTGAACAAGCATGCAGCAGATCAGGTGTTTGCGATTGAAGTCAGACTGGATTAGCTGCATGCTTGTTTCTGGTGTGTGATTCAGACACTACAGCAGCCAAAGAGATCAGCAGGGCTGCCAGGCAACTGGTATCGTTTAAAAGGAAATAAATATGGCAGCCTCGCTTTAGATTCCCTTTAAATATACTGTTCAGTTGCATTTTTTAACCACTTCACCCCAAAGGGTTTTTTACCCTAACGGATTTTCACCTTTCGATGCTCATCCCTTTCATTTGCCAATAGCTTAATCACTACTAATCACAATGAAATGATCTATTTCTTGTTTTTTTCACCACCAATTAGGCTTTTTGGGGTTGATATTTGTTTTTTAGTAATTTCTTTATTTTCTATGCATTTTAAAGGGAAAAACAAGGAAAAACAAAAAATACACCATTTCCCCAATTTCATCCATGATAGTTTTAATCACTTTCTCCTCCTGGACGTAGAGCTACGTCCAGGAGGCCATGCGCGCTCCCGGCCGCGGATCGTTAGCCCAGGAATCAATGAATCGGGCCATGGTGCCCGATCACTGATACCTCTCCCCCGCAGAAAAAAAGACAGCTTCTCTCAGAAGCCTCGCTTTTTCTGCCTGCTACGTCCCCCTATGTCCCTCTAAGCGTACATGTTATGCTTAGAGTGACGTCGTGTAAACAAACCTAAGGTTGCCATCTTGTGGCCAAAAAGTAAAACCACATCTACATAAAAAAAATAAACATATTTACATTAAAAAAATTACTATTTACATCACACCCTCCCAAAAATACCCAAATAAAATGTTTACTAATAAAAAATAAAAAAAAATTACAATAAACGAAAAAAAAAACACAAAGGGTCTAAAACTTTTTAAATGTCTATGTAAAGATGAAATATTTCGATTTTTTTTTGTTTATTATAAGTTTGTAAATAGTGATGGATGCCAAACGGAAAAAAATGCACTTCTATTTCCAAATAAAATATTGTCGCCATACATTGTGATAGGGACATAATTTAAACGGTGTAATAACAGGGACAATAACCGGGACAAATGGGCAAATACAAAACATAGGTTTTAATTATGGAGGCATGTATTATTTTAAAACTATAATGGCTGCAAACTAAAAAATAATTAATTTTTTCCCTTTTTTCTTATAATTCCTGTTAAAATGCATTTACAGTAAAGTGGCTCTTAGCAAAATATACCACCCAAAGAAAGCCTAATTGGTGGCGGAAAAAACAAGATATAGATCAGTTCATTGTGATAAGTAGTGATAAAGTTATAGGCTAATGAATGGGAGGTAAACATTGCTCATATTTTAATTATGTCCCTAGTACAAAGTATGGAGACAATATATTATTTGGAAATAAAGGTGTATTCTTTGTATAGTGTTTTTTTCCCCCATTAATCTCACGTGCGCCGGAATGTATGTGCACAGCGGCAGCAGCACTGATCAGATCAGAAGAGGCTCTAGCAGGACGTTTTTATAAGTCTGCTTGTCATTAAGTGGTTAATTTGCATTTATCAGAACACAATTTTGAATGAATTCTGTATGTTAAAGCTTTATTTAAAATAAATACACAAAAATGTACCTGTTGTAAAATGAAAAGGAAATACTTCTCCACCAGCTCAGAGATTCTCATAGACCAACAGCTGCCTACGCAAGTCCAGCCAGTCTTACGCCTGGTACACACGATAATCCGAACACGCAATTTCCAGATCCATGTGTCAAATTGATCATCTCCAACATGCCCGATCAGTTCCCAATTGATAATGGGATTGATTTTAACTCACTACTGCACAAAATCTATTCTGTTATCGGTTTGGAGCAGATCGAACAAGTCAGAAATGATCGATTCAACATGTTGATCTGGTGGGAAAATGCATTGTGTGTACCTAGTATAAGATGCCCACGGATGATAGAATGTCAATTGTACAATTTTACCGTTTGTGTGTAATAAGATGGACTATCTTAAAGTAAACATGAGGTGAGAGAGATATGGAGGGCTGACATACAGTATTTATTTCCTGTTAAAGAGAACCCGAGGTGGGATTTAATTATGTTATTGGGGCACAGAGGCTGGTTGTGCACACTAACACCAGCCTCTGTTGCCCCATGGTGTGCCTCCATGTCCCCCCTGTGCGCCGCTATTCCCTCCGCAGTGCTGGCGACACACAGCGTGTCGCCAGCACAATGTTTACCTATGTGCTGTCTGTTAGTGCTGCTCCCCCGCCTCCTCTGTATCGGCGCTACCCGCCTGCGCCCCTTCGCTCCAATCAGCGGGAGGGAAGGGACGTGGGCGGGTAGCGCCGATACAGAGGAGGCGGGGGAGCGGCGTAAACAGACAGGCAGAGGTAAACATTGTGCTGGCGACACGCTGCGTGTCGCCAGCATTGCGGAGGGGATAGCGGCGGGCAGGGGGGTCCTGGAGGCACACCATGGGGCAACAGAGGCTGGTGATAGTGTGCACAGCCAGCCTCTGTGCTCCACTAGCATAAGTAAATCCCACCTCGGGTTCTCTTTAAATAATGCACATTGCCTGGCTCTCCTGCTAATTCTCTGCCTGTAATACTTTAAGCCACAGACCCAGATGTCTATGATAAATCTGACAGGATTAGCTGTATTGCTTGTTTCAGGTGTGTGATTAAAGGCTCATACACACATCAGACTATAGTCTTTGGAAAATGAAAGATCACAGACCAATCTTACCACCCTTCATGTAGTATGAGAGCCATACTCTACACAGTGTTTTCTATGGAGCTGAACTCCACATCAGAAAAAAATCTTTGCAAGATGCTGCACACACAGATGCTGTACAGACACAAAAGATCAGTATCTGCAAAAGATCTGTTCCTGCCAAAGATCCGTTCCTGCAAATTGCAATGATAGTCTATGAGATCTGCAGATCATCATACACACGATTTAACTGACATTCATCTGCAGATCAAGCAATCATCCGCAGATCTGAAAATCCATCCTGGTGGATCTGATCTGCAGATGAATGTCAGTTAAACAAGGTGTGTATGATGATCTGCAGATCTCATAGACTATGAATGCAATTTGCAGGAACAGATCTTTGGCAGGAACAGATCTTTTGCAGATACTGATCTTTTGTGTCTGTACAGCATCTGTGTGTGCAGCATCTTGCAAAGATTTCTGTCTGATGGGGAGTTCAGCTCCATAGAATAGACTGTGTAGGTATGGCTCTCATACTACATGGAAGGGGGTAAAATTGGTCTGTGATCTTTCATTTTCCAAAGACTATAGTCTGATGTGTGTATGCACCTTTAGACCCAACTGACCAGAAAGATCAGCAGCAATGCCAGGCAACTGGTATTGTTTAAAAGGAACTACATATGGCGTCTTCCATAGGTCTCCTTTTAAGTTCAAAGTATGTTCACTCAGTTTACTTGTACAACATAGATTTGGAAATATTGTACAATCAAGATTGTATCATTAGTGGGTAGCTTACAGAGAAACTTTAGTGAAAATAATGTAATGAATAAAACTGCATACTTTTCATAATGATTATTTAGTCAGTGCTTGGCCATTGTAAAATCTTTCCTCTCCCTGACATATATCACAGGTGGTGACCTCTTTAGTTCTGTCAGGTGGTCTCTGCAGAATGTTTGTTTCTGAGAATTTCAGTCAGTGAAAATAATGCATGGTCTTTCAGAAAAATATGGTGGGGGTGATAGAATTCAGCATAGCTAAACAGCCTAGGCCAGTGATGGCTAACCTTGGCACTCCAGCTGTGGTGGAACTACAAGTCCCATGAGGCATTGCAATACTCTGACAGCTCTAAGCATAACTCAGGGATGCAGAGGCATGATGGGATTTGTAGTTTTGTCACAGCTGGAGTGCCAAGGTTAGCCATCACTGGCCTAGGCTGTGACATCACTGGGAAGGGGGGGGGGGGGCTAAATACCAATACACAGTAATATATAGATGTAGGAAGTGTTTCTGATGCTGAAACCAGGAAAATTACTGTGAAAGTAGGTATGCTGGCAAATTTATTATAATATGATTTATTTGCAACGTAAATTAGATACATTTTCATGTAAATGAACGCTTTCAAATCCTGTGCGACTATGGCTGACATTAGCACCAATGCTGAGAGTGGTCTGACACAGGACAACATGGCTGCCGTTAGGGGCGCTAGTGCTGGGTAAAATCCAGCACAGTCAGACTCTCTAGATTAAAGTGGACCTGAACTATTGCTCAGGAGAGAAGGAAAACATAACAAATGCACCCTGTATGTATTTAAATGGGAACTTCAGCCTAAACAAACATACTGTCATTAAAGTGAACCTCCAGACTAAAAATCTACTCAGCAGCACTGAAAAGGCTTGGTGTTTCTTTAACAGTTTCACAGTATCAGAACTTTGTTTTAAATTACCAAAGCCTCATTATTAGCTATCCAGAAGCTAAGCTCCACCCCATCAAAGAAAACTGCCTGGGCATTTTTCCCCTGATGCTGTGCAAAGCACGATGGGATTTCCTATGATGATGTTCTCGTTGCCTAGCAACTGGGAGGTGTGATCAGGACACAGGACAGTTGGAACTGCGTCTCATGCTACCTGTCACCTCCTTTCAACCAAAAAGATGGCTGCCCCCATGAAATCACAAACATTTGCCTGTTCTTTTAAAACAGGGTGGGTAAGAGATTGTATTACCTATCTATTTTAATGAACATAACTAATGTAACTTAATTACAGTAGGTTTGTTTAGGCTGAAGTTCCTCTTTAAGTTACATTAGTTATGTTAATTAAAATAGGTAGGTAATATAATCTCTTATCCACCCTGTTTTAAAAGAACAGGCAAAGGTTTGTGATTTCATGGGGGCAGCCATCTTTTTGGTTAAAAGGAGGTAACAGAGAGCATGAGACACAGTTCTAACTGTCCTGTGTCCTGATCACCCCTCCCAGCTGTGCACCCTAGGCTTCAAATCTCAAATTCAAAATGATTAAAAAAACTAAATGTTTGCGCCAAAACAGCAGAAGGAGAACAACAGAAATCCCATCATGCTTTGCACAGCATCAGGGGAAAATGCCCGGGCAGTTTTCTTCTGTGCAGCTAAAAATGAGGCTTGGGTAAGAAAAACTAAGTTCTGATGCTGTGAAACTGTTAAAGAAACACCAAGCCTTTTCAGTGCTGCTGAGTAGATTTTTAGTCCGGAGGTTCACTTTAAAGAGTTTAGCCGGTCTAATCCCCCCTCATTTGTGTATCATCACAAGTTGTAAGTTGATGCCTCCCCTGTGTCACATGACTGTCATGGCAGAGATGGCAGATAAGCCCATTTGAAAGCACAGGCTGTAAACAATATGTCTGCTTCCATGAATCCGGAAGTAGACACTGTGCAGATTTATTTTAGGATTGGTATCAGCTGTGACACAAATGTATTATTATTATTTTAAAGGTTATTATGCTGTTTTTCTTTTAGAGCAAAGCAGAGTTCTGAGTTCAGGTCCTCTTTAAAGTGTTGGACTAAAGATGGCCACACGATACAATAAAATGATCTGATTTTGCAGGAATTCAATAAAAACTATTGTTTCTACCGAAAAATCGAATGCTTTTTATTATTATTCAATTCCAATTGGATTTTCAGTTTTTTTGTTTTTCCCTCGAATGGGAGTAGTAGATTGTATGGTGTGTGTGGTAGATTGACTGTTTTTCAAATGTATAGGTGCCCATACATGTAGCGATTTTGCTGAACGATCGACCATTCGATCATTTTATCGAATCGAGAGTGGATAGATTGTGTTCCAGTATGCCCAATCGATGAAATGTCGAATCAACCAGCTAAGTCAATCGAGCAGGATGGAAGATATCGATCAATCGCACAGGAATCGGCTGCTGGTCACATGCCATTCCATCCACTCTGCATAGATTTTTGCATTCAGAGCATGGAGACACAACATCGGTCAGCTCGACTAGTGAAGGTGAATCACATAGGATATCGTTTGTGGTGTGTGGGCCACTAGTCGATCGATTTTCCATCAACTATACTGAAGTCGATTCCCCAATAAAGTCAATCATCACTTTGTTGAATGACTCAGAATCGCTAGACGTATGGCTACCTTTACAATCAGTAAGAAACATTGATTGAAAAGAAATGGAATACATTGTATGTTGTGTGGCAACCTTAAAGAGAAACTCCAACCAAGAATTGAACGTTATCCCAATCAGTAGCTGATACCCCTTTTACATGAGAAATCTATTCCTTTTCACAAACAGACCATCAGGGGGCGCTGTATGACTGATATTGTGGTGAAACCCCTCCCACAGGAAACTCAGGACTGTGGTACTCCTGGCAGTTTCCTGTCTGTGAACCTTGCTGCATTGTGGGAAATAGCTGTTTACAGCTGTTTCCAACTGCTAAAAAAGCATGCAGCAGCTACATCACCTGCCAACAGTAAAAATGTCACCATGTAATGTCAGAATGTAAATCAGGGATTTAAAAGATTTTACAATGGGCAAATACTGACTAAATCATTTATACACAATTATTGTAAAAATGACGCATATTTTTTTTATTACATCATTTTCACTGGAGTTCCTCTTTAAAAGACCAGTATCACGAAAAAAAAGTAGGCAGTTAGAATCTGACAGAACCGACAGGTTTTAAAGTCAGGCCATTCCTCATTTCCTGAACAGCAGTTGCAAAGTCTAACTGACATAATAGTGTGCAAGTGATTAGGGAGGCCGGCTGGTATCTTACTATTGTGGCAGTTAAACTGCTGTTCAGGAAATGCTGTTGAAAACAAAGAAAACCCTGAGAATCCCCCATGAGGAAATGGACTGGCCCAAAACCTGTCGGTTCTGTCAGATTTTAACTGCCTACTTTTTTTTCGCAATAGGGCCACATGGTCCTGAGATGGTTAAAAAGGTTTTTATAATTAGTTCTGAATGCAATCAAGTATAAAGGCTGGCACAGACCATGCAACTTTTGCGTCACATTTCTGATCAAAAATAAGATTGTATCAGGCAAAAATAAATGCAGCCAACTGACTCCCAGCGGTTTGATTAACTGGCTTGAATAGGATCTGAAGTAAAAATGACACGCTGTGTAGCAGCCTTAAATGACTGTAAAGAGAGGGATATGGAAGCTGCCATATTTATTTCCTTTTAAAACAATACCAATGGACTGGCTATTCTGTTGAGCTTCTGCCTCTCATACTATTAGCCATAGCCCCTGAACAAGCATGAAGCAGATCAGGTGTTTCTGACATTATTGTCAGATCTGAAAAGATTAGCTGCATGCTTGTTTCTGGTGCGATTCAGACACTACTGCAACCAAATAGACCAGAAGTTTCCCAGGCAACCGGTATTGTTTAAAAGGATATAAATATAGCAGCCTCCACATATTTATTTTGCTCCAGTTCTCCTTTAAATGGGGACTGTAATCAAGGATTGTACTTCCTCCCAGTCAGTAGCTGATACCCCCTTTCCCATGAGAAATCTTTACCTTTTCTAGAATAGACCATCAGGGGGGTCTGTATGGCTGATATTGTGGTGAAACCCCTCCCACAGTGTGATGTCATGACCATGGTCCTGATAGTTTCCTATCTGTGAACCTTGTTGCATTGTGGGAAAGAACAGCTTTTTCCAACTGCCAAGCAACCACTATCTCTCTCTGTGCATAGAACTCTCAGTAATGAACATTCCGTACAGATCACCTGGCAGGACTAAAGATGTCACCATCTGTGATACATTTCAGAATGTAAATCAGGCTGAGGAAAGATTTTACACTGGGCAAACACTGACTAAATAATCTATAAATGAATATTGTAAAAAAATAAGCAATTTCATCATGTTATTTTCCCTCCAGCTCCTCTTTAGCTCGGACCGTTAGGCGTTCTCTTTCCCCCCAGATGTCGCTAGCAATGAGGAAGATGCTGGCTGGGAGATAGGACAGCCTTGCCTCCTCGCGGGAGTCTACGCTCATCGCTGCAGACATGTGGCCACAAGATCGCTGCTCCACAGACACCTGGGATCTTAGTCACCCATCACCCCACCCCGCTCCCCGCCTCCCCCTGCAGGCACCCCGCCACATGAAACACCACCAGGGAATATCCCAATATTTCAGGTTCCCACGCGGGACAGTGTGATAGAGCAATCCCCAGTCTGCAGCGATGTCCCCCGAATCAGGCCTCACATCCAACACGTGTCCTGAGCTGCAGGCAACCGGCAGAACGAGCTTCAAGAGAGAGAGGTCACACACAGAGCAATGTCTGTCAGATTTTATCATGGTCATCACAACGACAGGATATCTAGTGCCTGACCGAGCAACTTCGATTTTAAAGAGGAACTTCAGTGAAAATAATGTAATAAAAAAGTGCTTCATTTTTACAATAATTATGTATAAATGATTTAGTCGGGTTTGCCCATTGTAAAATCTTTCCTCTCCCTGATTTACATTCTGACATTTATCACATGGTGACATTTTTACTGGTGGCAGGTGATGTCAGTGGAATGAGATGCTGCTTGCTTTTTTGGCAGTTGGAAACAGCTGTAAACAGCTATTTCCCACAATGCAACAAGATTCACAGACAGGTACCACGGTCCTCAGAGTCTCCTGTGGGAGGGGTTTCACCACAATATCAGCCATGCAGCGCCCCCTGATGGTCTGTTTGTGAAAAGGAATAGATTTCTCATGGTAAAGGGGGTATCAGCTACTGATTGGGATAAAGTTCAATTCTTGGTCGGAGTTTCTCTTTAAAGCACTTAATGATTGGAAAGGGGGTTGATCAGGGTGCAAAACCACCATCGAATGAGCAGCGAGAGTAGCGGCGGTGGATCGACAGTAACATTATTATTATTGTTTTATAAAGCGCCAACATATTTTGCGGCGCTGTACAAAGTAAAAGCAAACATGGGGTACATAATAACACAGACTATGGTATACAGCAATATACAGGATTGGAATGAATTACAGAATTGGTAATGACAGTCACAAAAGTACCAGGATGAATAAAATGTATAACGCATTCCAAGACACAAATACAATACAATACTCATACCTACAATAGAAGCAGTGTGTTTTAAGAATATACTGTGTAGTAAGAGTGCAACCAGAAGTCACAGGGGGAATGGCCTAAGGTACACTGTAGGCTTGTTGGAAAAAGTGAGTTTTGACGGAGTGCTTAAAGGACATCCGAAGTGACATGTGACATGATGAGATAGATATGTGTATGTACAGCGCCAAGCACACAACTGTGCTCCTTTTTTTCTTTCTCTGTCTGGAAAAGTTAAACATCAGGTATGCAAGTGAAGGTTTCTGTCCGAGCAGGAAAGCGCTAAAAAGGATCAATAATTCATAGATTTTAGCTCTGGCATACTTCAATGAAGGGGTCATTGAGCAGAGACAATGAAACGCTAAAAACTTAAAAACTAGATTGAAATATAAAATAAAACCATGGGATAGCTAAAAAAGTCATTTATGAGGGGGAGGACAGATACAATTGCTTTTCTCATCAGTTAATTTTCACCTCGGGTGTCCTTTGAAGATAGCAACGTTTGGAGAGTGACGGATGTGTTGTGGAAGGGCATACCAGCGGAGGGGTGAAGCATGTGCAAAATCTGGTATACCTGAATGCTGTATATTTTTTTTCCCCACACACATCCGGCCATTTACTCGATTACAAGTAGGATCTGAAATGAAAATTGCTTGGTGTGTACAGGCCTAAAGCCTGGTATACAGCCTAAAGCCTGGTATACACCATGGATTTAAGGCAGGGAATTCAAGAGGAGGGGGTGAAGCTTGTGAGAAGTCTTGTATATGTGAATGTGAGGAGAAGTTTCTAGTGGAGGACAGAAGAAGCTCCTGTGCAGATGTGAGATTGCGGTTGGGTTGGTATCTGGAAACTAGTGAGGAGATGTACTGTGGAGAGACATTGTGGAAATCTCTGCAGGTTAGGGTTAAGAGTTTGAACTGGATCCTCTGGTTAATTGGAAGCCAGTAAAGAGCTTGACAGAGAGGAGAAGCAGAAGAAGAGTGAGAGTAGAGAGATGAATGACACAAGCAGCTGAGTTCACTACTGACTGGAGCGGGACCGATTGATAGGCAGCACGGTGGCGTAGTGGGTAACCCTCTCGCCTTGCAGCGCTGGGTCCCTGGTTCGAATCCCAGCCTGGTCAACATTTGCAAGGAGTTTGTATGTTCTCCTTGTGTCGGTGTGGGTTTCCTCTGGGTACTCTGGTTTCCTCCCACATCCCAGATCATACATATCCCAAACATACAGATAAGTTAATTGGCTTCCCCCTTAATTGGCCCTAGACTACGATACATGCACTACATGATACATACATAGACATGTGACTATGGTAGGGACTGGATTGTGAGCCCCTCTGAGGGACAGTTAGTGACAAGACAATATGCTCTGTACAGCGCTGTGTAATAGGTCTACGCTATATAAATACTAAAATACATAAAACAAATAAATTGATGTACGGAATGTATATGCTGATGTTAAAAACCTAATGCTTATAATTTTGCTTCATAGCAGCACTATTTGTTTACAAATTGACCAACCACTGTTTGGATTTTTTTTTTAACGTTATGTTCATATATCTACTGGGTATTTTGTTCACAGTTAATACCTTTTATATTGTAATTTATTAATGTCTTTACCACAAGATGTTGTATTTACAAGCAAAGTTAACAAGCGTTCTTCAGCTGTTCATTTGTATATTTTAAAGTGAACCTCCGGACTAAAAATCGACTCAGCAGCACTGAAAAGGCCTGGTGTTTCTTTAACAGTTTCCCAGCATCAGAACTTTGTTTCTCTTATACAAGCCTCATTTTTAGCTGCACAGAAGAAAACTGCCCGGGCTTTTTTCCCCTGATGCTGTGCAAAGCATGATGGGATTTCTGATGTTGTTGTTCTCCTTCTGCTGTTTTGGTGCAATTTTTTTTTTTTTACATTTTGAATTTGACATTTGAAGCCTAGCGTGTGCAGCTGGGAGGGGCGATTAGGACACAGGACAGTTGGAACTGTGTCTCCTGCTCCTTGTCACCTCCTTTCAACAAAAAAGATGGGTGCCATCATGACAATCAGTCAGCAGTTGGCTGATGGTGTAATGGTTAAGGGCTCTGCCTCTGACACAGGAGACCAGGGTTCGAATCTCGGCTCTGCCTGTTCAGTAAGCCAGCACTAATTCAGTAGGAGACCTTTGGCAAGTCTCCCTTACATTGCTACTGCCAATAGAGCGCGCCCTAGTGGCTGCTGCTCTGCTCTGGCGCTTTGAGTCCGCAAGGAGAAAAGCGCAATATAAATGTTATTTGTCTTGTCTTGTCTTGACAAAGATGGCAGCCCCCATGAATCACAAACATTTGCCTGTTCTTTTAAAACAGGGTGGGTAAGAGATTATATTACCTATATATTCTAATTAACATAACTAATGTAACTTGATGACAGTATGGTTGTTTAGGCTGAAGTTCCCCTTTAAACGTTAATAAACATTGATGAAAAATCTCATACCATTAGACTATTGAGTTCAGTATTTTGAGCTCAAAGGCCCGTATGCAGTTATCTTTTCCCCCTGAGTTTTCTCCTAGGAGATAACTTTCAACTTCTCTGTAAACTAACTTTTCAGCATTTTACAATTGACAAAAGTACCCAAAAGTCGGTGAAAAAGCAACTATCAAATTTATTTTGAGTGTTTCTTTGCTCTCTGGTGGCTTAAAAGGCATTTCATGACAAGTTATGAAAGTATCACCTAGGAGAAATCTGAGGCGAAAAAGTGAATTGCATATGGGCCAAAGTGTCAGACTCTAATCCAGTCATTCTCGCCCGGGGTTTGCGTGAGACAAAATAGTCCCGCTTCCCCATTTACGTGGACGCGCTATTGATACGTCCGGCGGATTGGTCTAATCTGCGGCGCATCTCCTAGCTCTCCTATTGGGCTGCTTAAAGAAAACTTGTAACTAAAAAAAGTTCCCCTGATGGAGTACTCACCTCGGGAGCCTCCGGATCCCCATCAAGGCTTCCCCCGTCCTCCTGTGTCCCACGGCGGTATCGCTGTGCCCCTCTGAACAGCAGGGATGTAAATATTTACCTTCCCGGCTTCAGCGCATGCGCAGTATCGGCTCTCCGCTCTGAGATAGGCGGAAATAGCCGATCGCTGTCGGCTTGCTCAAGTCTCCAGCACCTGCGTAGTATAGCGGACCTGACATCGGCTATTTCCGCCTATCTCCGTGCTGAGAGCCTCAACAGCGCCCCCGCTGGAGCCAGGGAAGGTAAATATATCAAGCCTCGTCAGACTTGTCGACGCGACAGGTAAAGTATGAAAACATGGGCACAGTGGTGACATAACACATTAGGGGGCGGCGGCCGGGGATTACGGTCCCATTCATCAATTACGATTATCGAACGCCATTACCGCCGTGCATCTGATCGAGCATGTCGGTCTGAGATTTTCCAGCTTGACCGATTGATACATGCGTCTAATTTCAGCCTGAAATTGGTCAAACTGCGGATAGGGCGTGCTCCTCACGGCAAAAAAATTAGGCATGCTCTTGGCAGCACTGATCTTCATCAGATTGGATAATTATCAAATCTAAGTGCCCGTTTCCACTGAATACACAGTGTTTCCTCCTCAGGCAAATTGCGCTGGAAAACCTTTCCATGGGGTACAATGACCCAGCCGGCCGAATCGCTTGCGCTAGCGATTCAGGATGACATTGCCATCCGAAATGGTACGGGAGGCTGGGAATCCCATAGCCGTGCATGGCACAGCTGATGGGATTCCCAGAAGTGCCGTCGCTTATCTTGCAGATGCGTGCGCTCAAGTGAAAACGGGCCCTAAGGGCCCTTTTCTACTAAGCGCTAAATGCTAGCGATTGCGATTCAGCAAACTCCTTTTTTTCCCCGGCAATTGCGAATTTGCTATGCACTGCATGGCATAGCAAAACAGTGGCAATAATCGCTCCACGGCGCGATTGCGCTTTTGTTAAAATCGAATTGTGGTAGTGGAAATAACCTCCTGCGATTCCTATGTTATTTAGCAAACCCTAGCGATTTTAAAATCGCTAACGATTTGCGATTCAGCAATCGCAAGCGCTTCTAGTGGAAAAGGGCCCTAAAGTCGATCAGCCGCCAAGTCTATAGATGTATGCACCCTTTACTCTCCTTATCGTGCACCAAGTGACTTTTTCTTGTTCCCAGAAATGAAACAAAAGTTCTTGAAGTGGATAAATGGTTTAAGACACAATCTGCAGACTTCTACAATAACGTCACTCTTATCTACAATAAACGTTAGGAAAAATGTATACATCTGGATGGTGACTGCGCAGGGAAGAGTTAACAACTACAAATCCAAACAAACTTTGTCGGATTTTTTTATTTTTTTTTTTAAGGGTGATAATTAAAACTTTACGATTCCCCTCTCACTCACAAACACGCACCAGTAAATAGGCCTATTGCAACTTTTAACGGATCCCTCTGCTTCCCATCCTCAAACCCCAACAGGAGGATTTCAGGGGATATCCTCCTCTCTCATCCAGGCCACGTGTTTCCTGGCGGGGGGCATCCGCTCGTTAGCGCCTCTCCTCCTCGCTCCTGCGTCCGGCGGAAGGCTGCGAGTAAACAGGCTGGGGATTTGTGGGAAGTTGGATGGGGGCTGGCAGGCCGCTTCCTCTGCCTGTGAAGGCCAGCTTCCTGCGTCTATCGCTCGGCCACACACGCCGTCACACGCTCACACACACACCAAACCACAAACACCCGCTTGTACAAACACTGACACACTGCCGCATGCTGAGACCCACCGCCGCACACGCTGGGAACCGCGCGCATCCTGCTGCAGGCACATGCCAGGGCTGCTAACCCCAAACTACATGCCAGGGCTGCCAACCCCAAACTACATGCCAGGGCTGCTAACCCCAACTAAATGCTGGTGCTGACAATGCCAAACTACATGCCAGGACTGCCATCCCCTAACTACATGCCAGGACTGCCATCCCCTAACTACATACCAGGGCTGCCAACCCGAAACTACATGCCAGGGCTGCCAACCCCAAACTACATGCCAGGGCTGCCAACCCCAAACTACATGCCAGGGCTGCCATCCCCTAACTAAATGCCAGGGCTGCCAACCCCAAACTACATTCCAGGGCTGCCAACCCCAAACTAGATGCCAGGGCTGCCAACGCCAAACTACATGCCAGGGCTGCCAACGCCAAACTACATGCCAGGGCTGCCAACGCCAAACTACATGCCAGGGCTGCCAACGCCAAACTACATGCCAGGGCTGCCATCCCCAAACTACATGCCAGGGCTGCCATCCCCAAACTACATGCCAGGGCTGCCATCCCCTAACTAAATGCCAGGGCTGCCAACGCCAAACTACATGCCAGGGCTGCCATCCCCAAACTACATGCCAGGGCTGCCAACCCCAAACTACATGCCAGGGCTGCCAACCCCAAACTACATGCCAGGGCTGCCAACCCCAAACTACATGCCAGGGATGCCAACCCCAAACTACATGCCAGGGCTGCCAACCCCAAACTACATGCCAGGGCTGCTAACCCCAAACTACATGCCAGGGCTGCCAACGCCAAACTACATGCCAGGGCTGCCAACGCCAAACTACATGCCAGGGCTGCCAACCCCAAACTACATGCCAGGGCTGCCAACGCCAAACTAAATGCCAGGGCTGCCAACCCCAAACTACATGCCAGGGCTGCCAACGCCGAACTAAATGCCAGGGCTGCTAACCCCAAACTACATGCCAGGGCTGCTAACCCCAAACTACATGCCAGGGCTGCCAACCCCAAACTACATGCCAGGGCTGCCAACCCCAAACTACATGCCAGGGCTGCCAACCCCAAACTACATGCCAGGGCTGCCATCCCCAAACTACATGCCAAGGCTGCTAACCCCAAACTACATTCCAGGGCTGCCAAACCCAAACTACATGCCAGGGCTGCCACCCCCAAACTAAAGAGGCCCTGTAGTGAAAGATCGCAAAATGCAGAAAATTATTCAGGATACCCAGTTTTATGGTAGTTGCCCTGGTTTCAGCATCAGTAACACTTCCTATAGCTGTATATTGCTGTATGTTGGTATGTAGCCCCGCCCTTCCAGTGAAGCTTAGCCTAGGCTGTTTAGATATGCGGAATTCTCCTCCCAGAGCATTCTGGGAGACCAGGTACTGTACTGGCTTTAGAACTTTCAATAAACACAGATTCTGCAGAGCTGCACCCGACAGGAATTAAGGCTCGTTCCCACAGCATGCAGCACAGAAGAGCACATGGGCCCTTCACTTCACCTTTTTTTTTTTTTTTTTTTTTTAAGTTTTCTCCTAGGTCACGCATGTCCAAAGTCCGGCCCCCGGGGGTTGAGTCATTTCTGGTGGCCCCCAAAGCTCTACGGTTGTTAATTCCATGTGGCCAGCAGGCTGAAGCTGAGAAGCCGCATACAGGGGCCAGCAGCAGTAACAGCCACTGATTAGCAGCCGCCACTGTGCCAGCAGCAGTAACAGCCACTGATTAGCAGCTGCCACTGTGCCAGCAGCAGCAACAGCCACTGATTAGCAGCCGCCACTATGCCAGCAGCAGTAACAGCCACTATGTAGCAGCCACTGATTAGCAGCTGCCACTGTGCCAGCAGCAGTAACAGCCAATGATTAGCAGCCGCCACTATGTCAGCAGCAGTAACAGCCACTATTTAGCAGCCACCACTATGCCAGCAGCAGTAACCGTCACTAATTAGCAGCCACCACTATGCCAGCAGCAGTAACAGCCACGGATTACCAGCTGCCACTATGCCAGCAGCAGTAACAGCCACTGATTAGCAGCCGCCACTGTGTCAGCAGCAGTGACAGCCAATGATTAGCAGCCGCCACTATGTCAGCAGCAGTAACAGCCACTATTTAGCAGCTGCCACTGTGCCAGCAGCAGTAACAGCCACTGATCAGCAGTTGCCACTGTGCCAGCAGCAGTAACAGCCACTGATTAGCAGCCACCACTATGCCAGCAGCAGTAACCGTCACTGATTAGCAGCTGCCACTGTGCCAGCAGCAGTAACAGCCACTGATTAGCAGCCACCACTATGCCAGCAGCAGTAACCGTCACTAATTAGCAGCCACCACTATGCCAGCAGCAGTAACAGCCACGGATTACCAGCTGCCACTATGCCAGCAGCAGTAACAGCCACTGATTAGCAGCCGCCACTGTGTCAGCAGCAGTGACAGCCAATGATTAGCAGCCGCCACTATGTCAGCAGCAGTAACAGCCACTATTTAGCAGCCGCCACTTTGTCAGCAGCAGTAACAGCCACTGATTAGCAGCCACAACTATGCCAGCAGCAGTAACAGCCACTGATTAGCAGCTGCCACTGTGCCAGCAGCAGCAACAGCCACTGATTAGCAGCCGCCACTATGCCAGCAGCAGTAACAGCCACTGATTAGCAGCCACAACTATGCCAGCAGCAGTAACATCAACTGATTAGCAGCTGCCACTGTGCCAGCAGCAGCAGCTGCCACTGTGCCAGCAAAAGTAGCAGCCACTGATTAGCATCCGCCACTGTGCCAACAGCAGTAACAGCCACTGATTAGCAGCCTCTGTGTCTGTGCGGTGTCCCCCCCCCCCACGCTCTGCTGTCCCCCATAAAAAAAACGCCATGCCAGCGACATGCAGCTTGTCGCTAGCAGGCTGTTTACCCGAATACTGACACTGTGCCGCTCCCCGGCCTCCTCTATATCGCTGTTCCCTGCCTGCGTCCCTTCCCTCCTCGCCTCTGTAAGGTTTCTCCAATCAGCTTACGGAGGCGGCAGTGAATGGCAGACATAAGATAAACAGCCAGCTAGCGACAGGCTGCATGTCGCTAGCATGGTGTTTTTTTTTTTAATGGGGGACAGCAGAGGGCGGGGGGGGGGGGGGCACAGTACAGACACAGAGGCTGGTGATAGTATGCAGAACCAGCCTCTGTGTCCTAATGGCATTCTTCAAACCCACCTCCGGTTCTCTTTAACCACTTGAGGACCGCGGGCTTTACCCCCTTAAGGACCGGCCACTTTTTTTCCATTCAGACCACTGCAGCTTTCACGGTTTATTGCTCGCTCATACAACCTACCACCTAAATGAATTTTGGCTCCTTTTCTTGTCACCAATAAAGCTTTCTTTTGGTGCTATTTGATGGCTCCTGCGATTTTTACTTTTTATTATATTCATCAAAAAAGACATGAATTTTAGCAAAAAAATGATTTTTTTAACTTTCTGTGCTGACATTTTTCAAATAAAGTAAAATTTCTGTATACATGCAGCGCGAAAAATGTGGACAAACATGTTTTTGATTAAAAAAAACCCATTCAGTGTATATTTATTGGTTTGGGTAAAAGTTATAGCATTTACAAACTATGGTGCAAAAAGTGAATTTTCCCATTTTCAAGCATCTATGACTTTTCTGACCACCTGACATGTTTCATGAGGGGCTAGAATTCCAGGATAGTATAAATACCCCCGAAATGACCCCATTTTGGAAAGAAGACATCCCAAAGTATTCACTGAGAGGCATAGTGAGTTCATAGAAGATATTAATTTTTGTCACAAGTAAGCGGAAAATGACACTTTGAGACAAAAAAAAAAAAAAAGTTTCAATTTCTTCTAACTTGCGACAAAAAAAATGAAATCTGCCACGGACTCACCATGCCCCTCTCTGAATACCTTGAAGTGTCTTTTTTCAAAATGGGGTCATTTGTGGGGTGTGTTTACTGTCCTGACATTTTGGGGGGTGCGAAATTGTAAGCACCCCTGTAAAGCCTAAAGGTGCTCATTGAACTTTGGACCCCTTAGCGCAGTTAGGCTGCAAAAAAGTGCCACACATGTGGTATTGCCGTACTCAGGAGAAGTAGTATAATGTGTTTTGGGGTGTATTTTTACACATACCGATGCTGGGTGGGAGAAATATCTCTGTAAATGACAATTTTTTAATTTTTTTTACACACAATTGTCCATTTACAGAGATCTTTCTCCCACTCAGCATGGGTATGTGTAAAAATACACCCCAAAACACATACTACTTCTCCTGAGTACGGCGATACCACATGTGTGGCACTTTTTTGCACCCTAACTGCGCTAAGGGGCCCAAAGTCCAATGAGTACCTTTAGGATTTCACAGGTCATTTTGAGAAATTTCGTTTCAAGACTACTCCTCATGGTTTAGGGCCCCTAAAATGCCAGGACAGTATAGGAACCCAACAAATGACCCCATTTTAGAAAGAAGACACCCCAAGGTATTCCGTTAGTAATACGGTGAGTTCATAGAAGATTTTATTTTTTGTCACAAGTTAGCGGAAAATGACACTTTGTGAAAAAAACCAATAAAAATCAATTTCCGCTAACTTGTGACAAAAAATAAAATCTTCTATGAACTCACCGTACTACTAACAGAATACCTTGGGGTGTCTTCTTTCTAAAATGGAGTCATTTGTGGGGTTCCTATACTGTCCTGGCATTTTAGGGGCCCTAAACCGTGAGGAGTAGTCTTGAAACAAAATTTCTCAAAATGACCTGTGAAATCCTAAAGGTACTCATTGGACTTTGGGCCCCTTAGCGCAGTTAGGGTGCAAAAAAGTGCCACACATATGGTATCGCCGTACTCGGGAGAAGTAGTACAATGTGTTTTGGGGTGTATTTTTACACATACCCATGCTGGGTGGGAGAAATAACTCTGTAAATGGACAATTGTGTGTAAAAAAATCAAAAGATTGTCATTTACAGAGGTATTTCTCCCACTCAGCATGGGTATGTGTAAAAAATACACCCCAAAACACATTATACTACTTCTCCCGAGTACGGCGAGACCACATGATTGGCACTTTTTTGCAGCCTAACTGCGCTAAGGGGCCCAAAGTCCAATGAGTACCTTTAGGATTTCACAGGTCATTTTTGTTTCAAGACTACTCCTCACGGTTTAGGGCCCCTAAAATGCCAGGGCAGTATAGGAACCCCACTAATGACCCCATTTTAGAAAGAAGACACCCCAAGGTATTCCTTTAGGAGTATGGTGAGTTCATAGAAGTTTTTATTCTTTTGTCACAAGTTAGCGGAAATTGATTTTAATTGTTTTTTTTCACAAAGTGTCATTTTCCGCTAACTTGTGACAAAAAATAAAATCTTCTATGAACTCACCATACTCCTAACGGAATACCTTTGGGTGTCTTCTTTCTACAATGGGGTCATATGTGGGGTTCATATACTGCCCTGGCATTTTAGGGGCCCTAAACCGTGAGGAGTAGTCTTGAAACCAACAATGTCGCAAAATGACCTGTGAAATCCTAAAGGTACTCATTGGACTTTGGGCCCCTTCGCGTACTTAGGGTGTAAAAAAGTGCCACATATGTGGTACCGCTGTACTCAGGAGAAGTAGTATAATGTGTTTTGTGGTGTATTTTTACACATACCCATGCTGGGTGGGAGAAATATCTCTGTAAATGGACAATTGTGTGTAAAAAAAAAATCAGAGAGATTTCTCCCACCCAGCATGGGTATGTGTAAAAATACACCCCAAAACACATTATACTACTTCTCCTGAGTACGGCAATACCACATGTGTGACACTTTTTTGCAGCCTAGGTGCGCTAAGGGGCCCAACGTCCTAATCACAGGTCATTTTGAGGCATTTGTTTTCTAGACTACTCCTCACGGTTTAGGGCCCCTAAAATGCCAGGGCAGTATAGGAACCCCACAAGTGACCCCATTTTAGAAAGAAGACACCCCAAGGTATTTCGTTAGGTGTATGGCGAGTTCATAGAAGATTTTATTTTTTGTCACAAGTTAGTGAAAAATGACACTTTGTGAAAAAAAAAAAATCAATTTCCGCTAACTTTTGACAAAAAATAAAATCTTCTATGAACTCGTCATACACCTAACAGAATACATTGGGGTGTTTTTTTTCTAAAATGGGGTCAGTTTGTGGGGTTCCTATACCGCCCTGGCATTTTACGGGCCCAAAACCGTGAGTAGTCTGGAAACCAAATGTCTCAAAATGACTGTTCAGGGGTATAAGCATCTGAAACTTTTGATGACAGGTGGTCTATGAGGGGGCGAATTTTGTGGAACCGGTCATAAGCAGGGTGGCCTTTTAGATGACAGGTTGTATTGGGCCTGATCTGATGGATAGGAGTGCTAGGGGGTGACAGGAGGTGATTGATGGGTGTCTCAGGGGGTGGTTAGAGGGGAAAATAGATGCAATCAATGCACTGGGGAGGTGATCGGAAGGGGGTCTGAGGGGGATCTGAGGGTTTGGCCGAGTGATCAGGAGCCCACACGGGGCAAATTAGGGCCTGATCTGATGGGTAGGTGTGCTAGGGGGTGACAGGAGGTGATTGATGGGTGTCTCAAGGTGTGATTAGAGGGGGGAATAGATGCAAGCAATGCACTGGCGAGGTGATCAGGGCTGGGGTCTGAGGGCGTTCTGAGGGTATGGGCGGGTGATTGATTGCCCTAGGGGCAGATAGGGGTCTAATCTGATGGGTAGCAGTGACAGGGGGTGATTGATGGGAAATTAGTGGGTGCTTGGAGGAGAGAACAGATGTAAACACTGCACTTGGGAGGTGATCTGATGTCGGATCTGCGGGCGATCTATTGGTGTGGGTGGGTGATCAGATTGCCCGCAAGGGGCAGGTTAGGGGCTGATTGATGGGTGGCAGTGACAGGGGGTGATTGATGGGTGGCAGTGACAGGGGGTGATTGATGGGTGATCAGTGGTTTATTACAGGGAAGGACAGATGTAAATAATGCCCTGGCGAATTGATAAGGGGGGGTCTGAGGGCAATCTGAGCGTGTAGGCGGGTGATTGGGTGCCCGTAAAGGGGCAGATTAGGGTCTGATCTGATGGGTAACTGTGTCAGGTGGTGATAGGGTGTGATTGATGGGTGATTGATGGGTAATTAGTGGGTGTTTAGAGGAGAGAATAGATGTAAACACTGCGCTTGGGTGGTGATCTGATGTCAGATCTGCGGGCGATCTATCGGTGTGGGTGGGTGATCAGATTGCCCGCAAGGGGCAGGTTAGGGGCTGATTGATGGGTGGCAGTGACAGGGGGTGATTGACAGGTGATCAGGGGGGATAGATGCATACAGTACACAGGGGGGGGGGGGGGGGGGGTCTGGGGAGAATCTGAGGGGTGGGGGGGTGATCAGGAGGGGGCAGGGGGGGGGGGTTAAAAAAAAATAGCGTTGATAGATAGTGACAGGGAGTGATTGATGGGTGATTAGGGGGGTGATTGGGTGTAAACAGGGGTCTGGGGGGTGGGCAGGGGGGGGTCCTGAGGGGTGCTGTGGGCGATCTGGGGCGGGGGGGGGCAGATCAGTGTGTTTGGGTGCAGACTAGGGTGGCTGCAGCCTGCCCTGGTGGTCCCTCGGACACTGGGACCACCAGGGCAGGAGGCAGCCTGTATTATACACTTTGTATGCGGCGATCGTCCGCCCATGCCCCTACAAGGACCGCCGCCAGAGAGAGAGAGAGAGAGAGAAGCATACAGGGGACCATAGGCATACAGGGGACCATAGGCATACAGGGGACCATAGGCATACAGGGGCCCAAGCCCATAGGCAATTCACTTTTCCCCTAAACGCAGTCCTGAGAGATAATTTTCTGTGTTCTTTTTAATAATAACTTTTTAGCACTCTGCAATTCAAAAAGTACCAAAAAGTACTGTCAAATTATTTTGAGTATTTTCTCCCTTGCTGGTGGTTTAAAGGGAACCGAAACTGAGAGGGATATGGATGTTTCTTTTTAAACAATACCAGTTGCCTGGCAGTCCTGCTAATCTCTGTGTCTGCAGTAGTGGCTGAATCACACACCTGTAACATGCATGCAGGCCAGGCCCGGATTTACCTCACAGGAGCCTATAGACACGGATGTCCTGGACTTCGCCCCCTATGAACCTACAAATCCCTGCTGAACCGCACCACAAGTGTGCACCACAAGTGTGCAGACTGGCCCAGCTGTCACTTGCCCTTACTTCCCTTGCCTGTCATAGGTAGCTACAGGTGTCTCATAGCATTAGATATCGATTAAACCAGGTGTCAGCCGGCCACAGGTGTATATCTAGACAGCAGGGAGTCCTACTGGGATGGGCGGTCCATCAAACCTCTCATACAACCGTCCACACGATGCCAAATCTTCCCATACAGGACTCAACCCTTCCATGGATAAATATCGGACTTCTTTATTGCATTTGTTAGTGCGAGTGCAGCATACAAACAGTACAACCTTTCGGGCCAATCACCTTTAGTCGAGCATTTGGCAAAGAACGATTGGCCCGAAACGTTGTGTTGTTTGTATGCTGCACTCCCACTAACAAATGCAATAAAGAAGTTTGATATTTATCCATGGAAGGGATTGAGTCCTGTATGGGAAGTTTTGGCATTCTTAGGCCCCATTCACACTTGCGTTTTGCCTTGCAAACGGACTGGATCCTGATCGGATCCTGATCGAAACCGTACGGTTCCGATCAGGATCCGATCCGGATCCGGTCCGTTTGTATCAGGCATGCATCAGGCTGCCATCAGGATCCGTGGGTAAAAAATAGCGAAATTAAATAAAAAAATGTTGGGGTCAGCAGAAGGTGCACCTGGTGCACATGTACAATCAGGTTCCTCCGCTGTAGGCCTCACCTCCACCTCCGATATTCTGCCAAACAGCTCCAGCACGTCTGTCACTGCTGCTCCACTCCAGACATGCTTGGCCTATGTGTCCCCATCCGAAATGGCCGCTTGGATACGCATAGGAAGTGGGTTAGAACGTCAGGTTTTTGTAGGCAGCGTGTTCTGTGCCTTCCGTTCCCCATTGGTTTCTGTGTTCCGGATGGTGCTGTCAGGCTCAGGTCCGGCTCCGGTCCGGGTGCGTGGGCCGGAGATCCGGACCCAAAAAATAACGCATGTTGGAAAAGAGTCCGGAGTCTGGATCCGATCCGGCTCCGGTACGTACGGAACGGACGCGTGTGAACGTCCGCATAGACATTACATTGCTATGCGGAACGTACGATCCGTTTGTACACTATGCGTTCCGGATCCGATCCGGAAAATCCTGATAGCGAACGCTAATGTGAACCGGGCCTTAGCATTAGATAGCCAGAGGTACTCAGTATTAAATAGCTATTGGTGCCCCTGACTGAAGTGAGATCTCATCAGTGGAATGCCAAGAACTGGGTGTGTAATCTCTTATGTAGGCTCTGCCCTGGACTCTACATAGGGAAGGAGTGAGAGAGGCACTAGAGGAGGGGTGTGAGCCGCCTTTCCATCATCAGGCGCCTATAGGCACGTGCCTACAGTTTCTTATGGTAAATCCAGCCCTGATCAGAGCACCTGATCAGCATGCTTGTTCAGGGGTTGTGGCTAATAGTATTAGAGACACAGGATAAGCAGGAGAGTGAGGCAACTGGTATTATTTTAAAAGGAAAATTCCATATCCTTCTCAGTTTAGGTTCCCTATTAACCTCCCTGGCGGTTTATTTATTTTGCCAGGGAGGCTGAAATGGGGTTTTTTTTAAATTAAAAAAAAAATATTTCATGCAGCCAACTGAAAGTTGGCTGCATGAAAGCCCACTAGAGGGCGCTCCGGAAGCGTACTTTCGATCGCCTCCGGCAATCGAAAGTAACAAGATAGGCCGCAATGAGCGGCCTATCTTGTTTCGCTTTCCTCGTCGCCATGGCGACGAGCGGAGTGACGTCATGGACGTCAGTCGACGTCCTGACGTCAGAGCCGCCCGATCCAGCCCCTAGCGCCGGCCGGAACTGTTTGTTCCGGCTGCGCTGGGCTCGGGCGGCTGGGGGGACCCTCTTTCGCCGCTGCACGCGGCGGATCGCCGCGGAGCGGCGGCGATCGGGCAGCACACGCGGCTGGCAAAGTGCCGGCTGCGTGTGCTGCTTTTTTCAGATTGCAAATCGGCCCAGCAGGGCCTGAGCGGCGACCTCCGGCGGCATACCCCGAGCTCAGCTCGGGATTACCGCCAAGGAGGTTAAAAGGCATTTTATTGACAAGGTGTGAATAGGTCACCTAGGAAATGACTAGGCCCATATGCAACTTTTTCTCTCGACTCCCAGGAGCTACATTTTCATCTTTTATTTGAAAAAAAAACCTTTTAGCACTTTGTAATTGAAAAAGTACCAAAAAGTGAGTTGGTGGCTAAAAAGACATTTAATCAGGGGTGTAACTAGAAATCACGGGCCCCCCCTGCAAAACGCTTAATGGGGCCCCCTCCCACCTTCTCTCCATGCCCAGACTCCTCCAGCATCACTACAGGACTTCCTTATTAGTGGCTGAGCGGATGCAGTCATTAGAACAACTGAGCAAAGAGCAGAAAGTTTTTTTTCTCCTTGCCCTTAGTTCTCAGTCAGTCAGGACAGGGCCCCCTGCGGCTTCTGGGCCCCGCTGCGGCTGCATCCCTTGCAGGGTCTATTGTTACGCCCCTACATTTAATAGACAAGGGGCCATATGCAATTCACTTTTTCTTCTGGGCTTTCTCCTACGTGATGTTTTCAAACCTGTCAATAAAATGCCTTCTAAAACCACCAGCAAGCAAATAAATACTCAATATAATTTTGATAGTACTGTGAAGTTATTCTAAATCCGAAGATAAAAAAATGATCTCCTAGTAGAAAACTCAGGAGAAACAGTTAATTGCATATGGGCCAGAGAGTGAGAGAGAAATGTGGAAAAATGGGAAGTGAGAGAAAGAAAACAGGGAAAGAAAAGAAATAAGAGAGTAAATAAAGAAGACAGAATAAAAGTAAAAGAAGATACTGTAGTAGGATGAGAGAAAGAAAAGAAGAAAAAAAAAAAAAAAGAGTGAAGAGATAAGCGGAAAGAAAGAGGAGAGAATGCAAGTCTGGTTGTGTCTGGGGTCGATCTGTAGATTCCGCTCAGATGAAGCCCCACATATCTCCCCATCGCCCCCGACAAGCGGAGGGCTTCCTGCCGGCCTGCGCTGCTCTCGTCTTCTCGGAGAGGCGCTGTCTCTGCACACAAAGAGCTCTCGGAACGCCAGAGGCCCGGGGAGGAAGCGCTTCCCCTGCTTGACGTATTTGTTATTGTGTCTGGCCTAGGCTGTTCTCACGGTTCTTGAACCTGCGCCAAGCTGAACAACAGCCTAACCTTGAGCTCAAGTTCTTTCCCATCAGCTCTGGGAGGCGGGAAAGGGGGGGCTGGGGGTGGAGACATAAAGGTGTCTGGGCGGGGAGGGCGGCTAGTGGTTGGGGGGGGGGGGGGGGTGAACCACTTTAAGGTGTGTTAGTTGCATGTGCACAAACAAGACATGACTATCTCAGCTTCCAGCTCTCAATCTGATGTAAGAAGAATGAACCCAGACAGCTGTAAACAGGGCTGCAGCCGCTAAACAGATTTTACACTTCTCAACCAAAAATTTCTCACCCTTGTTTTTACCCTTCGCAAAGGAATTTAAAAAAAACAAGCAAGTCGCAGGGGAAAAACAGCTCTTAAAGAGGCACTGTAGTGAAAAAAAAAACAGTTAATAAAATTGCTTATTTTTTTTTTACAATATTCATGTATAGCTTATTGAGTCAGTGTTTGGCCATTGTAAAATATTCCCTCTCACTGATTTGCATTCTGAAATTTAATCCTGTCAGGTGATCTCTGCTGAATGTTCATTTATTCAGGCAGGGAACACACTTGACTCAGTTTTCTGCGCGTGTTTTTCTGTGTACTTTTTCTGCACACCAAGTGTTTCTATGCAGGAAAACACGTGTGTGTTTTTTCACAGCAGCTGATGTAATTGATAGAGAAAGCTGACAAAGTGTGCAGAATGTCAGTTTTTTTTTCTGAGCGCGAAGAACACATTAAATGAGAGCCAGCCCATTGATTAACATGAGTTCTCCGTTTTTCAGTGCCGAAAACGCGTACGAAAACAGTCAAGTGTGTTCCCTGCCTGAGAGTTCTATGCACAGAGGGAGATATGGCTTGCTTGGCAGTTGGAAACAGCCGTTATTTCCTAACAATGCAACAAGGCTCAAAGACCGGAAACTGTCAGGACCCTGGTCATGACATCACACTGTGGGAGGGGCTTCCCCACAATATCAGCCGTACAGATGTCCCTGAAGATCTATTTGAGAAAAGGTAAAGATTTATCTTGGGAAAAAGAAAGCAGTGGAAAAAGAAACCAGTTGAAATGTAAGAGAACAGACAGGTTTTGGACCATTAGTCCATCTCCTCATGGGGGATTCCCAATGTTTTCTTTGTTCTCAAAACCATTTCCTGAATCCCCCATGAGTAGATGAACTAGTCCAAAACCCATCAGCTCTGCCTGTTTACTTTTTTTTTTGCCATAGTGGTCCTTTAAAGGGACCCTGAGCAGTGCGAAAAAAAGGAAATCTGGACCTACATGTGACTTCCTCCAGCCCCCGTCGCCTGCGAGGCCCCCCGTCATCCTCTTGGTCCCTTCCGTTGTCCCGGTGGCGGCTCCTGTAATCCAGCATCCTGCGCATAAGCGGTTCTCTAGAGACTGAACCACCCAAGGGCAGGACACTTACGGCGACCGGTGTGATGAGGTGACGGGTGTGCGCAGGCGTGACTTCAGCCGAAGTCGCCGGATTACCGGAGCCGCCAGCGGGACCACGGAAATCAGGGTCCCTTTAAGATTTGGACCATAATAATTCCCAATATATATATAAAAATCCAGACTTTCCTGGCTAGTCACAGGTGTGAGGGCTCGTTTCCACTGTTGCGGTGCGGAATCGCCTGGATTCCACCGCAGAAGAAATCGCATGCGGCTGCGTTTCCGCCTGCGGATTTAGCCGCGATTTCGCATGGCAAGGAGCCAGGCGAATTTAACCATGTCACTGCCTGAGTAAAGCTCAATAGCAAACCATGCGAAATCGCACGCGAAATCGCGGGGAAATCCGCATGACAAAGCCACATGCGATTTCCCTATTAAATGCATTAGCGGCGATTCGCCCGCATTCCTCCCGCACGCGAAATCTGACGGCTCTGCCGTGCAGATTTCTGCCGCACCGAAAAACGATCCCGCCGCCGCACAAGTGGAAACAGCCTCATCCACTTACATTGACTATGCGAATCTGCATGCAGTGCCCGCATGCGGATTCGCTATAGTGGAAACGAGCCCTGAATGTCACCATTTACCTGCCTGTCACTGCCTCCTTCATCACACACCTCTGCAGTATGGCTATCATTGCTCCTGTCCCCCTGCCTGTGTGCACCACAGTAACTCCTATTCGTCTCTCGCCACCCCTCGCAGACCTTAAGGGCCTTCAGCCCCATCCCAGCAGCCCTTGGGAACACTGACGAGCCCTTCAGCCTCTTCCCAGCAGCCCTTGGGAATACAGACAAGTCCTTCAGCCCCTTCCCAGCAGCCCTTGGGAACACTGAAGACCCCTTCAGCCTCTTCCCAGTAGCCCTTGGGAACAGTGACGATCCCTTTAGCCCCGTCCCAGCAGCCCTTGGGAACAGTGACAATCCCTTCAGCCCCTTCCCAGCAGCCCTTGGGAACAGTGACAATCCCTTCAGCCCCTTCCCAGCAGCCCTTGGGAGCATTGACAAGCCCTTCAGCGCCTTCCCAGCAGCCCTTGGGAACAGTGACGAGCTCTTCAGTCCCTTCCCAGCAGCCCTTGGGAACAGTGACAAGCCCTTCAGCGCCTTCCCAGCAGCCCTTGGGAACAGTGACAAGCTCTTCAGCCCCTTCCCAGCAGCCCTTGGGAACACTGAGGAGCCCTTCAGCCCCTTCCCAGCAGCCCTAGGGAACACTGACAAGCCCTTCAGCGCCTTCCCAGCAGCCCTAGGGAACACTGACAAGCTCTTCAGCCCCTTCCCAGCAGCCCTTGGGAGCACTGACGATCCCTTCAGCCCCGTCCCAGCAGCCCTTGGGAACAGTGTCGATCTCTTCAGCGCCTACCCAGCAGGCCTTGAGAACACTGACTATCCCTTCAGCACCTTCCCAGCAGCCCTTGGGAACACTGATCACCTCTCCTGGCAGCTCCTGAAGCATCTCAAGGGACCCCAGGGGAATAATGGTGCTCAGAGGGGTCAAGGGGCTGACCTCTGGCAGAATGGGAAAACCTCCCAGCTACTCTCAGATTGGAGAGACCGCTGGGAAAGGAGAGCGGAGGGGCTTGTGTGTGTGTGATGGTAACGAGCAGAAATCCTTATGGTCTCATGCAAAAGGGGGAACTGTAATGAAAATAAGGCCATGAATATAATTGCTTTTTTCAATATTGGTTTATAGATTATTCAGTCAGTGTTTGCACATTGTAAAATCTTTCTCCTCCCCAATTTACATTCTGAAATTTATCACAGGTGGCGCCATCTTACATCTAGTACTGGCAGGTGATCTCTGTGGAATGTTTGTTTGCTGAAAAATTCCGAAGCCAGTGAAAATAATACCTAGTCGCCCATAATGTTCTAAGTGTATCATTTCGCATAGTTAATCAGTTTAGGCTAGGCATCACATACCAACATACAGCAGCATATAGCATACAGCAGCATATAGATATAGGAATTGTTTCTGCTGCTGAAACCCGAAAAAACTACCCTAAAAGTAAGCATTATGAATAATTTACTAAATTCTACACCAGTGTTCTCCCCAAAATTTTTGCCCAACCGAGTGGCATGAAATAGTAGCCGGGTGGGGCAATATGAGAGAATGCAGGGCTGGTGCTTCTGTGAGCAACTCTGATTACATCATAGGAGGAGGTGAGCCGATGACAGCCGGGTGGTCACCAAAACTAGCCGGGCGGAGCACCCAGCTATAAGAGCCTGGGGAGAACACTGTACAGGTAGTCCCCGACATACGAACGCCCAACTTACAAACGACCCACCGATACAAATGGCATGGATTCAGTGTTTCCATGGGAACAAATCAAACATTTTTTTTTCAAATTGGACTTGTAGTAATTGAGAAAATCAATTGTTAAAAATTAAAAGAAAAAATGGCTTTTAAACTTGAATAAGCAGGTACAGAGGGCAGACACTGGAGGTAGAGGGGACAGAGATGGCACAATGTTCCGATTTAAGAACAGATTCAGGTTAAGAACGAACCTACAGTCCCTATCTCGTTAACCGGGGACTACCTATACACTGAGGGCCAGATTTATCAAAGCATTGCAGACAGTTTTTTCTTCTAAAACTGTTCTAACCTGCAGATGACCTGTTCTGCATGATAAGAAATTTCTCAAGGCCTACGCAATAGCGGCAGTTTAGCGTGGATTTCTAGAGCTGCACTACAGTTAAGAAAAGAGCAAATCCATTCCTAAACTGCTGCAGATTAAGAAGTGCTCAATAGCAGTTCTACAGATAGTGCAGGCTAGACATGATTTGTAAAGGGCTCCTCCCCCCTCACTCAGAGCCTGCTGACAGCAGATGTATTGGTTACCTCAGCAACAGTAATTTCCCTCACACTCTGCACTGCCTAAGAGACCTTCCTAACTCCTCCTATTCCTAACAGTATAAGAAGGAATCTGCACTAGCTAGTGATTTCTTAGGATGCCTGAGACAGTTCTGCACGGATTTCTAAAAACCTACTAATATTGTCTCAGACACTCTTGATAAATGTCCCCCAATGTCACTATAGTAGATGTTGGGGTTGTCACAATAAAACTGTACCCGTACGTCAATCAGCTTCTGCAGTTACACTGTAAATACTATTCCCCTTGTATACAATAAGCTTTGGAAATATTGCTGAAAAATATACTACACCTGCTAGTTAAAATGCTGATCTCGTGGGGTCTGATCTGACTCTCACAAGCTTCCCTCCCCCATATATCCTGCTGTATAAACACTATATAAATAGCCTCTATTAGGCAAAGGCAAGCTTCTATCTTAAATGATAGCGCGGTGTCCTTGTATACCCGGCCGATTGAATAACATGTGCCGTGTCACAGAGGATGTGAGGATAAATACGGGAGCGCAGAGAGCCATAGAGGAATAGGCCTTAAAGTGTAACTGTCAGGCATAAAATCAAAAATCAATTATTTTTTATCTGGTAAACAAGTAATAAGGATGCTAATCAGGCAATCCAAAAGTTAACACCACTATTACTTTTCTTGTTTATAAATGATCATTCCCCAGTTTACCTGACTCTTATTTGGTACACAAAAAGGAAATTGCAGGGCATGCTTTTTTGCTTCTCTACTACCCCCTCAGACTTAAAGAGACACTGAAGCGAAAAAAAAATTATGATATTATGATTTGTATGTGTAGTACAGCTAAGAAATAAAACATTAAAGAGAACCCGAGGTGGGTTTGAAGAATATTATCTGCATACAGAGGCTGGATCTGCCTATACAGCCCAGCCTCTGTTGCTATCCCAAACCCCCCTAAGGTCCCCCTGCACTCTGCAATCCCTCATAAATCACAGCCATGCTGCTGACAAACAGCTTGTCAGAGCTGGCTGTGTTTATCTCTATAGTGTCAGTCTGCTGCTCTCCCCGCCTCCTGCAGAACTCCGGTCCCCGCCTGCATCCCTTCCCCTCCTGCTGATTGGAGGGAAGGGACGGGGGCAGGGACCGCAGCTATGCAGGAGGCGGGGGAGCAGCTGAGACTGACACTGCAGATGTAAACACAGCCTCACAGCACGGCTGTGATTTATGAGGGATTGCAGAGTGCAGGGGGACTTTAGTGGGGTTTGGAATAGCAACAGAGGCTGGGCTGTATAGGCAGATCCAGCCTCTGTATGCAGATAACATTCTTTATTTAAACACACCTCGGGTTCTCTTTAAGATCAGATACATCAGTGTAATTGTTTCCAGTACAGGAAGAGTTGAGAAACTCCAGTTGTTATCTCTATGCAAACAAGCCATTAAGCTCTCCGACTAATTTAGTCCTGGAGAGGGCTGTTATCTGACTTTTATTATCTCAACTGTAAGTGAACTGTTTACTTTTCCTCTGCCAGAGGCGAGTTCATTACTTCACAGACTGCTCTGAAAGACTCATTTTGAATGCTGAGTGTTGTGTAATCTGCACATATTATAGAATGATGCAATGTTAGAAAAAACACTAAATACCTGAAAATAAAAGTATGAGAATATTTTCTTTGCTGCTAATCTTCTAGTAATTATTCATAGTACACAACCAATTCACTATATTATATATTTTTTTTCCGCTTCAGTGTCTCTTTAACTAATGCAGCCCGATTGGCTGAAGTCCCTTTCCCTCCTGTTTTCCCCTCCCACACCTCTGTTCCTCTCTGGCCAATATTTCTCATGCTTAATTGCAATGCAATGTTTATAGTGAAGGGTGGGCTATGCATACACAATCAGGCAGAGGAGAGTAAGGGGGGAAATGACATCAGGATTGGCTTCAAAATAGCCACAGTTAAAATGGCAAACGCTAAAGGTGGCCATACACTTATAGATTTGCAGCAGATTCGACCATCAGATAGATTTCTGTAAGATGCCCATCAGGTCGAATCTGACAGGAATGTATCTTATGTGTGCCACACAGTAAGAATTGAATATTGATATTCGATCGAAATGCAGTGTTGCACCATTTGATTCAATGCAAGCCTATGATTTTCTGTCCGGACCGATCAAATCGATCGAAATCGACCAGAAATCGAACGAAATTGACCAGAAATCGATCGATCCCGCACAGTGCTGGTCAGTCAGGCCTTGTGACGTGGGACTGGCATCACTAAGCATACCCAGAGCTATAGAGCTCTCATGCCTGGAGCCGTATGATCCCGCGCAATGCTGGTCAGAGTCAGGCCTTGTGACGTGGGACTGGCATCACTAAGCATACCCAGAGCTATAGAGCTCTCATGCCTGGAGCCGTATGATCCCGCGCAGTGCTGGTCAGAGTCAGGCCTTGTAACGTGGGACTGGCATCACTAAGCATATGCAGAGCCATAGAGCTCTCATGCCTGGAGCCGTATGATCCCGCGCAGTGCCGGTCAGAGTCAGGCCTTGTGACGTGGGACTGGCATCACTAAGCATACCCAGAGCTATAGAGCTCTCATGCCTGGAGCCGTATGATCCCGCGCAGTGCTGGTCAGAGTCAGGCCTTGTAACGTGGGACTGGCATCACTAAGCATATGCAGAGCCATAGAGCTCTCATGCCTGGAGCCGTATGATCCCGTGCAGTGCTGGTCAGAGTTAGGCCTTGTGACGTGGGACTGGCATCACTAAGCATACCCAGAGCTATAGAGCTCTCATGCCTGGAGCCGTATGATCCCGCGCAATGCTGGTCAGAGTTAGGCCTTGTGACGTGGGACTGGCATCACTAAGCATACCCAGAGCTATAGAGCTCTCATGCCTGGAGCCGTATGATCCCGCGCAGAGCCGGTCAGAGTCAGGCCTTGTGACGTGGGACTGGCATCACTAAGCATACCCAGAGCTATAGAGCTCTCATGCCTGGAGCCGTATGATCCCGCGCAGTGCCGGTCAGAGTCAGGCCTTGTGACGTGGGACTGGCATCACTAAGCATACCCAGAGCTATAGAGCTCTCATGCCTGGAGCCGTATGATCCCGCGCAGTGCCGGTCAGAGTCAGGCCTTGTGACGTGGGACTGGCATCACTAAGCATACCCAGAGCTATAGAGCTCTCATGCCTGGAGCCGTATGATCCCGCGCAGTGCCGGTCAGAGTCAGGCCTTGTGACGTGGGACTGGCATCACTAAGCATACCCAGAGCTATAGAGCTCTCATGCCTGGAGCCGTATGATCCCGCGCAGTGCTGGTCAGTCAGGCCTTGTGACGTGGGACTGGCATCACTAAGCATACCCAGAGCTATAGAGCTCTCATGCCTGGAGCCGTATGATCCCGCGCAGTGCCGGTCAGAGTCAGGCCTTGTGACGTGGGACTGGCATCACTAAACATACCCAGAGCCATAGAGCTCTCATGCCTGGAGCCGTATGATCCCGCGCAGTGCTGGTCAGAGTCAGGCCTTGTAACGTGGGACTGGCATCACTAAGCATACCCAGAGCTATAGAGCTCTCATGCCTGGAGCCGTATGATCCCGCGCAATGCTGGTCAGAGTCAGGCCTTGTGACGTGGGACTGGCATCACTAAGCATACCCAGAGCTATAGAGCTCTCATGCCTGGAGCCGTATGATCCCGTGCAGTGCTGGTCAGTCAGGCCTTGTGACGTGGGACTGGCATCACTAAGCATACCCAGAGCTATAGAGCTCTCATGCCTGGAGCCGTATGATCCCGTGCAGTGCTGGTCAGTCAGGCCTTGTGACGTGGGACTGGCATCACTAAGCATACCCAGAGCTATAGAGCTCTCATGCCTGGAGCCGTATGATCCCGTGCAGTGCTGGTCAGAGTTAGGCCTTGTGACGTGGGACTGGCATCACTAAGCATACCCAGAGCTATAGAGCTCTCATGCCTGGAGCCGTATGATCCCGCGCAGTGCTGGTCAGAGTCAGGCCTTGTGACGTGGGACTGGCATCACTAAGCATACCCAGGGCTATAGAGCTCTCATGCCTGGAGCCGTATGATCCCGCGCAATGCTGGTCAGAGTCAGGCCTTGTGACGTGGGACTGGCATCACTAAGCATACCCAGAGCTATAGAGCTCTCATGCCTGGAGCCGTATGATCCCGCGCAGTGCTGGTCAGAGTCAGGCCTTGTAACGTGGGACTGGCATCACTAAGCATACCCAGAGCTATAGAGCTCTCATGCCTGGAGCCGTATGATCCCGCGCAGTGCTGGTCAGAGTCAGGCCTTGTGACGTGGGACTGGCATCACTAAGCATACCCAGAGCTATAGAGCTCTCATGCCTGGAGCCGTATGATCCCGTGCAGTGCTGGTCAGAGTTAGGCCTTGTGACGTGGGACTGGCATCACTAAGCATACCCAGAGCTATAGAGCTCTCATGCCTGGAGCCGTATGATCCCGCGCAGTGCTGGTCAGAGTCAGGCCTTGTGACGTGGGACTGGCATCACTAAGCATACCCAGAGCTATAGAGCTCTCATGCCTGGAGCCGTATGATCCCGTGCAGTGCTGGTCAGAGTTAGGCCTTGTGACGTGGGACTGGCATCACTAAGCATACCCAGAGCTATAGAGCTCTCATGCCTGGAGCCGTATGATCCCGCGCAGTGCTGGTCAGAGTCAGGCCTTGTGACGTGGGACTGGCATCACTAAGCATACCCAGAGCTATAGAGCTCTCATGCCTGGAGCCGTATGATCCCGCGCAATGCTGGTCAGAGTCAGGCCTTGTGACGTGGGACTGGCATCACTAAGCATACCCAGAGCTATAGAGCTCTCATGCCTGGAGCCGTATGATCCCGCGCAGTGCTGGTCAGAGTCAGGCCTTGTAACGTGGGACTGGCATCACTAAGCATACCCAGAGCTATAGAGCTCTCATGCCTGGAGCCGTATGATCCCGCGCAGTGCTGGTCAGTCAGGCCTTGTAACGTGGGACTGGCATCACTAAGCATACCCAGAGCTATAGAGCTCTCATGCCTGGAGCCGTATGATCCCGCGCAATGCTGGTCAGAGTCAGGCCTTGTGACGTGGGACTGGCATCACTAAGCATACCCAGAGCTATAGAGCTCTCATGCCTGGAGCCGTATGATCCCGTGCAGTGCTGGTCAGAGTCAGGCCTTGTGACGTGGGACTGGCATCACTAAGCATACCCAGAGCTATAGAGCGCTCATGCCTGGAGCCGTATGATCCCGCGCAGTGCTGGTCAGAGTCAGGCCTTGTGACGTGGGACTGGCATCACTAAGCATACCCAGAGCTATAGAGCTCTCATGCCTGGAGCCGTATGATCCCGCGCAATGCTGGTCAGAGTCAGGCCTTGTGACGTGGGACTGGCATCACTAAACATACCCAGAGCTATAGAGCTCTCATGCCTGGAGCCGTATGATCCCGTGCAGTGCTGGTCAGAGTCAGGCCTTGTGACATGGGACTGGCATCACTAAGCATACCCAGAGCTATAGAGCTCTTATGCCTGGAGCCGTATGATCCCGTGCAGTGCTGGTCAGTCAGGCCTTGTGACGTGGGACTGGCATCACTAAGCATATGCAGAGCCATAGAGCTCTCATGCCTGGAGCCGTATTATCCCGCGCAGTGCTGGTCAGTCAGGCCTTGTGACGTGGGTCTGGCATCACTAAGCATACCCAGAGCTATAGAGCTCTCATGCCTGGAGCCGTATGATCCCGTGCAGTGCTGGTCAGAGTTAGGCCTTGTGACGTGGGACTGGCATCACTAAACATACCCAGAGCCATAGAGCTCTCATGCCTGGAGCCGTATGATTCCGTGCAGTGCTGGTCAGTCAGGCCTTGTGACGTGGGACTGGCATCACTAAGCATATGCAGAGCCATAGAGCTCTCATGCCTGGAGCCGTATGATCCCGTGCAGTGCTGGTCAGAGTTAGGCCTTGTGACGTGGGACTGGCATCACTAAGCATATAGAGACACAGAGCTCTCATGCCTGGAGCTGTATGATCCCGTGCAGTGCTGGTCAGTCAGGCCTTGTGACGTGGGACTGGCATCACTAAGCATACCCAGAGCTATAGAGCGCTCATGCCTGGAGCCGTATGATCCCGCGCAGTGCTGGTCAGAGTCAGGCCTTGTGACGTGGGACTGGCAACA
Organism: Hyperolius riggenbachi; assembly: GCF_040937935.1. NCBI lineage: Eukaryota > Metazoa > Chordata > Amphibia > Anura > Hyperoliidae > Hyperolius > Hyperolius riggenbachi. Next base: position 276,995,264 of record NC_090653.1, read on the forward strand.
CTAAACATACCCAGAGCTATAGAGCTCTCATGCCTGGAGCCGTATGATCCCGTGCAGTGCTGGTCAGAGTCAGGCCTTGTGACGTGGGACTGGCATCACTAAGCATACCCAGAGCTATAGAGCTCTCATGCCTGGAGCCGTATGATCCCGTGCAGTGCTGGTCAGAGTCAGGCCTTGTGACGTGGGACTGGCATCACTAAGCATATGCAGAGCCAGGCTCCATGCCTGGAATAGCTCAGCATAGCCAGCAGATGTGCTCTCTGTGAGCTGATGGCTGGGCCTGCATCTTCTGAAATTCACACCGGGCCACATGGCATGAATGGCCTCCCCAAGCTGGTCCGTGCTGTGACACAGAGAGCAGAGAGTGGGTGACATTGTTGCTGAACTATGACTTTGGCCCTGGGGGCAGAGAAGGAGGGAGAGGTGACTGGGAATGGAGGAGGGGGGACAGGAGGGGACACACAGCTCAGAGCTGCTCCAGCTGCTAGACAGAGCCCACCAGATCTGGCTACTATCACACATGGAAAAACCAGACCTCGTAGCCCCACAAGATCAGGTATCGCTATTCCTCCTCACTCTCTCTTCCCACCCATGCAAACCCCTGCCTTGAGGAGTCCATACACGATTTCAATTATTATTATTTAGAATTTATATAGCAACAACATCTTCCACAGCGCTATAGAGCGCGCCCTAGTGGCTGCAGCTCTGGGGCTTTGAGTCCACCAGGAGAAAAGCGCCATGTAAATGTTCTGTGTCTTCTCATGCATAATACAGACATACAGAGGGCAGCACGCTATACAGGACGCTATATGGCTCTCAGTGTAAGGCCCGCGTACGATCAATAGGCAATTATCACATTATACAAATGACTCGCGCTATAAATGCAGACATCCCGGTCGTCTGGAATAAGACACGACGGTTAGCACAGCGCTTTCGGGACAGATGTTGTCTATCAGGGATTATAGGCAGTCTGGGGATCGGGGGTCTGGGATTTTTCACCCTCTATTAAAAAGGTGAGACCGCGGGAACCAGGTGGTTCTTGTCTGCCATCAGTCTGTAAATTTGGGCCCCGTGCGGTTTTGCGAGCCTTCGTGCGGCAGACTGTCATTCGCCAGCGAGGCTGGGAGAGACGCATATGTTAGCGGCCGCACGGAGACGAGGTACTTGTAACATAAAATGACCTCCTAATCTAATACCTGCTTTGTACAGTGCCATGGAATAGGTTGGTGCTTTATAAATCAGTAATAATAATCTAATCATTCAAATCCTTGCACAATCTGGGCCCTGGATACCTGAAGGACTTGTTGCAACTGCATCACACCCCCCACAATCTTAGATCAAAAGGGTCTAATAACTTGGTCACCCCAGAGTCCACCTCAAAACCTTTGGAGACAGAGCCTTCGGTCATGCTGCCCCTACACTTTGTAACTTCCTGCCACACCCAATCAGGACATCTCCATCCCTGGAAGCATTTAAGTCCGAACTGAAAAGCCACCTGTTTAGTCCGGCATTTATGATCACCTGACTATTTCCTCTGTAGCACAGTCCAGCCTGTAGCCCTGTATTGATGTGAGACATACCTAACTGCCTTAAAAAGGGACTTAAAGAGAGTCTGAAGCGAGAATAGATCTCGCTTCAGACCTCATAGATAGCAGGGCCAGGGGCATGTGTGCCCCTGCTAAAACGCCGCTATCCCGCTGCTTAACGGGGGTCCCTGTCCCCCCAAACCCCCTCCGTAATGCGGGGGAGCGCTTCCTGGTTGGGGCAGGGCTAACCGCCGCAGCCCTGCCCCACGCGCGTCTGTCAGCGCGTACCTCTGCCTCTCCCCTGCCCCTCTCAGTCTTCCCTCACTGAGAGGGGCGGGGGAGAGGCGGCGATGCGCGTCTGATAGACGCGCTAGGAGGCAGGGCTGCAGCCGTTAGCCCTGCCTCCAGGAAGCAAAATCAGCGACCAAGTCTGCGACCAAGGTTTGCGGGGGTTGGGGGGTCAGGAACCCTCGTTCAGCCGCGGGATAGCAGCGTTTTAGCAGGGGCACACATGCCCCTGCTATATATGAGAGCTGAAGCGAGATTTAGTCTCGCTTCAGTGTCTCTTTAAGCCTGGAAAAAAAAAATCATTTTTATACAATACAATACAATAACATTTCTATAGCGCTTTTCTCCCATAGGACTCAAAGCGCTTAAATGTCTGGAGCAGCCTTAGAGAGCAGCAGCACCAGTCTGGGCGCGCTCAGCATCACCTGAGGCATCTACCAGCCCCCCTGCAGCCGTCCCGTGCACCTTGCAGTCACTCACGCATCCTCTCGTCCGACGCTGCCAGCTACTTTTGTTTCGCTGACAGGCCCGAAAAGCCTGGCCACGCGTAATGTTCTTCGCATTGTCCTGCACCTGCTCAGGACGGCATTGCAGACGGGAACGTGAAGAAGGAGACGTATGGCCTGGCCTGTGCAGTCGCAGTGATCGCTTTAAGTCCTCTGGGAGGAAAGTGGTTTACAAATGTTATTGTATTATAACTATATAATCTTCTCTACCGGCTAAAATGTACACCGTGCATGCGTTGCTTAAAGAGACACTGAAGCAAAAAAAAAATTATGATATAATGATTTGTATGTGTAGTACAGCTCAGAAATAAAACATTAGGAGCAGAGACATAAGTTTAATATTGTTTCCAGTACAGGAAGAGTTAAGAAACTCCAGTTATCTATGCAAAAGAACCATTGAGCTCCACGACTCTCAAAATCGCAGAGAGCTCGGTCTTCAGAAGCTTGTTATCTCAACTGTCTGTCACTGTATTTTCTTTTTCTCTCCAGAGGACAGGTTAAAGTTCGTACGCCTGCTCTGTAAAATCATTTACAATGCTGAGTAGTGTGTAAACTGCAAATATTAGAGAATAATGTTATAATATAAAAAACACTATAGAACTTAAAAATATGAGAATATTTTCTTTGCTACTAATGTTCTAGTAATTTTCCGTACTATGGAACCAATTCATCATAATTTTTTTTTTTCGCTTCAGTGTCAGTAGAAAGCAATTAACTATTCAGAATACCCATTTTTACGGTAATTTAATTGGTTTCAGCACCACTTCCTATATCTATATATTGCTTTGTTACAGCTGATACAAATCCTGCTATAAATCTGCATACTTTCTACTTCCTGCTTTCATGGAAACAGAAGTATTGTTAACGTCCTGTGCTTTCTAGTGAGCTTATCTGCCGTGGCAGTCAGGTGACACAAATGAAATCAAATTAGACACAGATGAGGGGGAATTATGCTAGGCACACACAATACAACTCTCTGACAGATTTAACCCTGTCAGATCGACTATTTCCAACAGGTCTGATCTGATTTCAGTTCAGATCTGTTGAAAATAGTCGATCTGACAGTAAATCTGTCAGAAAACTGTATTGTGCGAACCTAGTATTAGACAGGCTAAACTCTCTAAATACATACAGGGTACATTTCTCTGTTTTCCTTCTGTCCTGTGCAAGAGTTCGGGGATGGGGGGGGGGGGGGAATTGGACAGGCTAAACTCTCTAAATACATACAGGGTACATTTCTCTGTCTTCCTTCTGTCCTGTGCAAGAGTTCAGGGATGAGGGGGGGGGGGGGGGGGGGAATTAGACAGGCTAAACTCTCTAAATGCATACAGGGTACATTTCTCTGTTTTCCTTCTGTCCTGTGCAAGAGTTCAGGGATGAGGGGGGGGGGGGGGGGATTAGACAGGCTAAACTCTCTAAATACATACAGGGTACATTTCTCTGTCTTCCTTCTGTCCTGTGCAAGAGTTCAGGGATGAGGGGGGGGGGGGGGGATTAGACAGGCTAAACTCTCTAAATGCATACAGGGTACATTTCCCTGTCTTCCTTCTGTCCTGTGCAAGAGTTCAGGGATGAGGGGGGGGGGGGGGAATTAGTCAGGCTAAACTCTCTAAATGCATACAGGGTACATTTCTCTGTTTTCCTTCTGTCCTGTGCAAGAGTTCAGGGATGAGGGGGGGGGGGGGGAATTAGACAGGCTAAACTCTCTAAATACATACAGGGTACATTTCTCTGTTTTCCTTCTGTCCTGTGCAAGAGTTCAGGGATGGGGGGGGGGGGGGGGAATTAGACAGGCTAAACTCTCTAAATGCATACAGGGTACATTTCTTGTTTTTCCTTCTTTCCTGTACAAGAGTTCAGCTCCACTTTAAATGAACTTTCATGCATGTTTGTATGGGAACTTCCAGATTGTGATTTTTCTGTGCATTCCAATGAAGTTACGGTAATTTATATGAAAAAGTATCTAATTCACTTTAAGATCACATTTGATTTTCTTATTAAAAAAAAAAAAAAAAAAAAAAAAAAAGAAGATGTCCATCTAGACTAGACATAGCCGCCGTATAGATCAAACAGTATAAATCACACACTTTATTAGGGACTTATCCCACAAACATAAAAACCATACAGTCATATATTACAATCCTACCTAATAAAAGCTAACTGTCGCTGCGTCCAGCAGTTTTGTCCCTGTGCCCCAGGATTTTTGTTACTGCGCAGTAACTGACAGCTGGGACCAGGGAGCTGGACGGGCGAGCGAGGTGGGTGGGTGCGGGTGGAGCGAGGTGGGCGGGCGCGCCTGCGTTCGGGCACGCCCTCGGCATGCAGCAGTTGCGTGCACAACGTGCGCGTGCGTGTGCACTGACGGCGGCCGTAGACCTAGAGCCAGTTTTTAATCTACTAGTAGTACATATATTTCAAAAGTAGGTTCATGCAAATAGTAAGTGGTCCTGACATACAGACAAATCCTGGATCCAGGTAACAGAATAAACAAAATGTTTTTATCAGCAGTCCCTATGAAGCAGGAAAGAAATATTTGGAGCAAGTAGTGACGAAAAGATCTCATACCTGCTTTAAGCCCCAAAGAAGTGCATGCGCCAGGCCGCCCCGCTGTCTTAGACAGGCCTGGCGCATGCACTTCTTTCCCTAAAGCTCCATCTACACCATACAATTTTTTGTCCGATTCGATTCATTGATTCGATTCAATCCGACATGTCCGATTGAGATTCAGTTCAATTTGCCATTGCAAATCAATGGCAATTGAATCAAATCAAATCCTTATCGAACATGTTGGGTTGAATCGAATCGAATCAATGAATCGAAGAAAAAAAATTGTAGTTGGGGCTTAAAGGAAAGAAGTGAATGAGCCAGGCCTGTCTAAGACAGCGGGGCGGCCTGGCGCATGCACTTCTTTCCTTAAAGTGTGGCTTGTAATTGGAAATATGAATTACGCTATGTTATATAAAAAAGCTATATATCTAAAAATTAAAATAGGAGACTCTTTTCTTTGCTATTGATGTTCCATCAATTATCTGTACTACACATACAATTCATTATATCATAAGTTTTTTTCTCTTTAGTGTCACTTTAACCCCTTATACTCTCCTTTTAGGGTCACCCCGAGGAGTCTGGGTATTCTGCCGGTTCTTCTAGCGGCTCCGCGCATAGCAGTGTGATCCAGGCAGGCGCACCAGGGGTTAAGCAGCGCAGCCTCGAGGTGTAATTGGAAGGAGGAGAGAATTAGGACTCCAGGGAGCGGGGAAATCGGAAGGGAAAGTGTCAGGGACAATCTTACAGCTGCACATCATAAACCTAACAGCTGGATCTCCTCTGGGCTCCTCTGGCCTCACAGCCTAGCTAGAGCAGTGACCGGCCTGGCTGAGAGCCGCTGTACTCTGCCCCTCCCACACACCCGCTGTACACCCACTGACCATCTCCTTACAATGCCACCTGTAAAGGGGTGTGTGTGTGTGTGTGTGTATATATATAGTGCTGTGTGTGTGTGCGTGCGTGTATGTTTGCGCACAGTGTGTGTGTGTGTGTGTGTGTGTGTGTGTGTGTGTGTGTGTGTGTGTGTGTGTGTATATAGTGCTGTGTGTGTGTGTGTGTGTGTGTGTATATAGTGCTGTGTGTGTGTGTGTGTGTGTGTGTGTGTGTATATAGTGCTGTGTGTGTGTGTGTGTGTGTGTGTATATAGTGCTGTGTGTGTGTGTGTGTGTACAGTGTGTGTGTGCACAGTGTGTGTGTGCACAGTGTGTGCGCAGTGTGTGTGTGTGTGTGTGTGCGCAGTGTGTGTGTGCACAGTGTGTGTGTGTGTGCGCAGTGTGTGTGTACAGTGTGTGTGTGTACAGTGTGTGTGTGTGTGTGTGTGTGTGTGTGTATGTGTGTGTACAGTGTGTGTGTGTGTGTGTGTGTGTGTGTGTGTGTGTGTGTGTGTGTGTGTATGTGTGTGTACAGTGTGTGTGTGTGTGTATGTGTGTGTACAGTGTGTGTGTGTGTGTGTGTGTGTGTGTGTGTGTGTGTGTGTGTGTGTGTGTGTGTGTGTGTGTGTGTGTACAGTGTGTGTGTACAGTGTGTGTGTGTGTGTGTGTGTGTATGTGTGTGTGTGTATATGTGTGTGTGTGTGTATATGTGTGTGTGTGTGTATATGTGTGTGTGTGTGTACAGTGTGTGTGTGTGTGTGTACAGTGTGTGTGTGTGTGTGTGTGTGTGTGTACAGTGTGTGTGTGTGTGTGTGTGTGTGTGTGTGTGTGTGTGTGTGTGTGTGTGTGTACAGTGTGTGTGTGTGTGTGTGTACGTGTGTGTGCAGTGTGTGTGTGTGTGTGTGTGTGTGCGTGTGCGTGTGCGTGTGCGTGTACGTGTACGTGTGTGTGTGTGTGTGTATGTACAGTGTGTGTGTGTGTGTGTGTGTGTGTGTGTGTGCGCGCGCACAGTGTGTGTGTGTGTGTGTGTGTGTGTGTGTGTGTGTGTGTGTGCACAGTGTGTGTGTGCGCGCAGTGTGTGTGTGTGTGTGTGTGTACAGTGTGTGTGTACAGTGTGTGTGCGTGTGTGTGTACAGTGTGTGTGTGTGTGTGTGTGTGTGTGTGTACAGTGTGTGTGTGTGTGTGTGTACAGTGTGTGTGTGTGTGTGTGTGTGTGTACAGTGTGTGTGTGTGTGTGTACAGTGTGTGTGTGTGTGTGTGTGTACAGTGTATGTGTGTGTGTGTGTGTGTGTGTGTGTGTGTGTGTGTGTGTGTGTACAGTGTGTGTGTGTGTGTGTACAGTGTATGTGTGTGTGTGTACAGTGTATGTGTGTGTGTGTGTGTGTACAGTGTATGTGTGTGTGTGTGTGTGTGTGTGTGTGTGTGTGTGTGTGTACAGTGTATGTGTGTGTGTGTGTACGTGTGTGTGTGTGTGTGTGTGTGTGTGTGTGTGTGTGTGTGTGTGTGTGTGTGTGTGTGTGTGTGTGTGTGTGCGCACAGTGTGTGTGTGTGTGTGTGCGCACAGTGTGTGTGTGTGTGCGCACAGTGTGTGTGTGCGCGCACAGTGTGTGTGTGCGCGTGTGTGTACAGTGTGTGTGTGTGTGTGTGCGCGTGTGTGTACAGTGTGTGTGTGTGTGTGTGTGTGTGTGTGTGTGTGTGTACAGTGTGTGTGTGTGTGTGTGTGTGTACAGTGTGTGTGTGTGTGTGTGTGTGTACAGTGTGTGTGTGTGTGTGTGTGTACAGTGTGTGTGTGTGTGCGCACAGTGTGTGCGCACAGTGTGTGTGTGTGCACAGTGTGTGTGTGTGTGTGTGTGTGTGTGTGTGTGTGTGTGTGTGTGTGTGTGTGTGTGTGTGTGTGTGTGTGTGTGTGTGTGTGTGTGTGTGTGTGTGTGTGCGCGCACAGTGTGTGTGTGTGTGTGTGTGTGTGTGTGTGTGTGTGTGTGTGTGTGTGTGTGTGTGTGTACTTTTCTTGTTGATAAATAATCATTCCCCAGTTCACCTGACTCTTATTTAGTGCACACAAAATTTGGTACACAAAAAGGAAGTTGCAGGGCATGCTGGGTAGTCCTTTTTTGCTTCTCTGCTTTCCCCTTAGACTTAACTAATGCAGCCTGATTGGCTGAAGCCTTTTTCCCTCCCGTTTTCCCCTCCCACACCTCTGTTCCTCTCTGATTTCTCATGCTGAGACAATGCACTTCCTATAGTGGAGGGCTGGCAATGCATACACAATCAGGCAGAGGAGAGTAAGGGAGGAAATTACATCAGGATTGGCTTCAAAATAGCCACAGTTAAGATGGGAAATGCTAAGAAGGATTTTCTCTTTTTTCGAACTGTAGAAAAGTCACTAAAATAAAAATGTGGACAGTGAAATACATATGTTATGTAAGTAGAGCAAGTATTTATCTACTTATATATGTAGGGTTTTTTTCTGAGATAGTATGGCTAACAGCTCCTCTTTAAAGGGAACCTTAACTGAGAGGGATATGGATGTTTCCTTTTAAACAATACTAGTTGCTTGGCACTCCTGCTGATCTCTTTAGCTGCAGTAGTGGCTGAATCACACACCTGAAACAAGCATGCAGCTAATCCAGTCTGACTTCAGTCAGAGCACCTGATCTGCATGCTTGTTGAGGGACTGTGGTTAAAAGTATTAGAGACACAGGATCAGCAGGAGAGTCAGGCAACTGGTATTATTTTAAAAGGAAACATCCATATCCTTCTCAGTTTAGGTTCCCTTTAAACAATTTCAGTTGCATGGCAGCCCTGCCTATTTATTTGGCTGCAATAATATTAATAGTCCTAACATTTGTATAGCGTTTTTCTCCTGTCGGACTCAAAGCGCTCAAGAGCTGCAGCCACTGGGACGCGCTCAAGAGGCCTGCAGTGCTAGGGAGTCTTGCCCAAGGACTTCTAAAGGTGGCCATACAGCAGGCGACTTGGTTGATTATTATACTCGAATTGGATTAGAGATGGTGCCACACAGTGCATGCCTGACCGAGAAAGCGACCGATTATGGGACGGAAAATGGTCGCATGGTGCAAGATGTCGGGCTGAAGTTGGTTGGTCGGGTGTGCACCGGAACAGCGTGCAATTTGCCGACAATCGCCGAAACGCCCATGTGGTTTCCTGGTACACGCAAGTGATGTCACACGCATGCAGTTACCAAGAAACCATGTTGGGCGCGCCTGTATGTGGGAAGGGGAATGCACCCGGCGCAGAGGAGGACCATGGGAGGCTGCTGACAGGAAACGTATACACTTTAGCACGGCGGGCATTAGGGGGGCACAGCGGTGAGGCTGCGCACAGGGCCGATTCCGGATCGATTTCAGCATGATATTGATTGGGAATCATCGTGCAATGTATGGGCAGCTGACAGATCTCTCAATCACGTTCGATAAGCGAGAGATTGGTCTGTTGGTGGAATCTGCCCATCATTGCCTGATGTATGGCTACTTTTACTGAATAGGTACTGACCAGTAGTGTCTGAATCACTCACCAGATACAAGCATGCAGCTAATCTTGTCAGATCTGACAATAATGTCAGAAACACCTGATCTGCTGCATGCTTGTTCAGGGGCTATGGCTCAGGGCCCGTTTCCACTATAGCATAGCCATAGCCAATGATAGTAAATGGGCCTGTTTCCGCTTCTCAGGAAATCTGTGTGATTTGCTATGCAGTAAAAATCTGCACAGCAGAGCCATCAGAATTCGCTCACCGCAAGGCGGCGTGCGACGCGCATGCAATGTAATTAATAGGAAATACGCATGTGGTTTCGCTATGTGAGTTTTTACATGTGAATTCACGTACGCTTTTGCCTAAAATCAATGTAAAAGCACACAGGCACTGACATGGTTAAATTCGCATACTTACAAAAATACGTGAAAACGTACGCGAATTAGCGTTAAAATTAACATACAAACGCGTACAAATTCACATCGTTTGAGTTCCGGAATGAATTCGCACCGCACAAGTGGAAACGGGCCCTCAAAGTATTGTATCATAAGTATCTGGGTCTTATCACTATTATTATTATTTTACAGGACACCTGAAGCGAAAGGGATATGGAGGCTGTGATTTCCTTTAAAGGAGAACTGTAGTGAGAGGGATATGGAGGCTGCCATATTTATTTCCTTTTAAGCAATACCAGTTGCCTGGCAGCCCTGATGGTCTATTTGCCTAAAGAAGTGTCTGAATCACACCAGAAACAAGCATGCAGCTAATCTTGTCATATCTGTCTAAATTTGTCAGAAACACTAGATCTGCTGCATGCTTGTTCAGGGGCCTATGGCTGAAAGTATTAGAGGCAGAGGATTAGCTGAATAGCCAGGCAACTGGTATTGCTTAAAAGGAAATAAATATGGCAGCCTCCATATACCTCTTACTACAGTTCTCCTTTAAAAAAATACCAGTTGCCTGGCTGTACTGCTGATCTTTCATACATCAATAGAGTCTGAATAACAACCCCTCCCCCCCCCCTCCCCCCCCAAAAGCATGTTGGAAATCCAGTCAGAGCATCTGATCTGCATGCTTGTTCAGGGTATATAGCTAATAGTATTAGAGACAGAGGATCAGCAGGACAGCCAGGCAATTTGCATTAAGAAATAAATATGGCAGCCTCCATATTCCTATTGCTTCGGCTGCCCTTTAAACTGAACAATCTGACAAGCTGCATCAGAGTAGGCCAGCAGGGGTTAAATTCCTCTCATGGATTACCATCTTGCAGTAGCTGTGTGCTGCACTGTACAATCCTCATCTGAAGACAAGGTGCCACCTCTGGTCACGAGGCGGTACTGCAAGCCTGCCAGAGTAATGGAATTTCGCCCTCTCCCCCAGCTGATCCGATTGTCCCTTAATGACCAGCTGCAACCTCCCTTGAATATAAATACCAGTCTCACATTATTTTCCAATTAAAGCGTTACTACTTGAGGTTTTCCAAGAATGCGGCCTACTGGATGGAGAGGCGCATCATATGAAGAGCGGTCACCGTGTGCTGCTGGCCGATGTTTCAAAACCAATCACTAAACGCTGAGCGCAGGTGTCGTCCTTACACCATGTGCAGCGGATCAGGGGATAGTTTTGTTTTTTAACTGGAGTAGAAAATCCCTGAAAGTATTACTTTTTTTTTCTTAATACTTGGTCAGAAGTTCACAGACCACTTCCTGTGACACAGACCCTCAGAGCTATAAGCAGGGCCCGATTTAAAGGGAACCAGAGACGTTGGGGGGGGAAAGTTTTATTACATACCCGGGGCTTCCTCCAGCCCCATAAGCCTGGATCGCTCCCACGCCGCCGTCCTCCGCTGCCCGGATCCGCCGGTACCGGGTCCCGTCATTGCCGCGAGTCCATATACCTACGCGTGCGGCTGCATACTGCGCAGCCACATGCGTAAGGGTATGGAGGGAGCCCCTGTGATGCGGACAATTGGCCGCATCCGCCTGAAGTGACGGGACCCGGTACCGCCGATACAGGAAGCGGAGGATTGCGGTGTGGGAGCGATCCGTGCTTATGGGGCTGGAGGAAGCCCCAGGTATGTATAAATCCTTTTGCTATTTTTTCCCTATCCTTCCTCTCTGGTTCCCTTTAAGCCAAGGCCACCTAGGCCATGGATGGAAGAGTCTCTTCCATCCCCCCTCTTCCACCACCGGGTGGCGCTGTAGCGTGATCAGAACCGAAAAGACATGTCGGGAGTACATTGTCGCTGCCATGGTGGAGGAAGAAGAAACCGATCCAGGCGGGTATGTATGAGAGCTCCCTGTCGCCACTCTGCATACCCTGCCGAGCCTGCCGGTCTGGGGGAGGCAAAAATCCGACCTGCAGCCAAATAAAGTTTTGCTTTATTTGGCTGCTAAAGGGTTAAACAGCTCAGTCTGTGCCCTGGTCCCCTGTAGTCTGAACACTGAACCAATCGGCAGCACTGAGCACGCACCCACGTGTCGATGTGTACCAGAGGTAAACCTCTGGCCGAAAAATACATACTTACATAAGAGGGAAGGTTCTGGATCCTACGCCATCCCCCAGATCTCCGTTGCCGCCCAAAGAAACCCAACAAGAACTTGTTGGATTGAAGATTCGCGTAACGGTTCTCTTTGTACATGAGTGCAGCTGTACTGCACCTGCGCAAGTAAGGCCATGTCTCCGCAGTACAGACACACAGCAGAGGTGCAGCCGTACACACGTGGGTGCAGCACGCTCGTGCAATGAGAGGAGCGCGTCCCGGATTTTCCAGATGGTCCTGCGAGTGGCGGTGAGAGGCAAGGAGGACTTACACACACGGCATCGGGTATAACCTGACTAATGGCCCAAACTCACGGGCAACTTTTCTACACTGTCGCTAGCACACGGGAGCGTGTGCGCGACAGTTCGGCGACAGTTCGGCGCCACGTCCCTCCGCGTACACACGCGGAAGAGGGATCAGCGGTACGACGGAAGCTGTCGCCGACGTTCCTCCTCCCCCCGCCGGAAGCTCAGTGTTCTCTATAGAGGTTGGTGTCGCTAGTCCGCATACTCACGCGGACTAGCGACAGTTGCGGCGAAGTTGCGGTGGCAACTGTCGCCAGGCGATTGGCGCGGTCAATCACCTGGCGACAGTTGCCACCGCAACTTCGCCGCAACTGTCGCTAGTCCGCGTGAGTATGCGGACTAGCGACACTAACCTCTATAGAGAACACTGCGGTGGCAACTGTCGCCAGGTGATTGACCGCGGCAATCGCCTGGCGACAGCAGCGACGATTCGGGGTGCGCGCCCGTGTTGCGGCGACAATTGTACCCCGTGAGTATGGGCCATAAGGCACTAGCGCTATAGTGTGCATCCCATGCTTGCCTGCTACTGCACAGTACCACAAAGCCGCTAGTGCATGATCTGCTAGAAAATTAAGTGTATAGTTGGAATATACTTTTTCCAGATGATTATCAGATCCATTCATCAATACTATGGAACAGGAAATGTGTGTGTATGTAATGTCTTCCCCTGGCCATAGACCTTTTCTCCAGGATTTAAAGCGGAACTGTAGATACAAATTAAACACATTGTTTCACTTACCTGGGGCTTCTGCAAGCCCCCAGCAGCTGTCCTGTCCCGCGCCGAGTCTCCACAAGTCTCCGTTCCCCTGCCGCCGCTCTGTTCTGTACCTCGATTTGTAAGTTGAGGCCAGCACAGCCCTGCCAAGCGTATCCTTTCTTCGCGTTCCACTCTGCAATAGCGGGGAAGGCAAAGGATACGCGTGGCCAGAGCCGCGCAGGCGCAGTGGCCCGGCGGCGAAACCGAAAGTAGCTGGCGGCGGGAGAACAGAGACTCGTCGAGGAGCGGCGCAGGATAGGATGGCTGCTGGGGGCTTGGGGAAGCCCCAGGTAAGTGAAACAATGTGTTTACAGTTCCGCTTTAAGGGTCCTTAGCTAACTCTAAAGCTACATACCCACTGGCAGATGAGGCCAGATGGATCAGGGAGTTCCGCTGATGAACAATTGTTTCCCGGATCCATCTGGCCGAAACGGTAAACATCGTTTGCGGCGTTTATACGATCGGGGCAAAACCTGCACAAGTCAATGAGGCTTGTTCCAATCATCAACGACTTAATTGCACATGTTGATCGTTCAAAAACAAATGATGGCCGTGGGTGGTGTGCATTGCTAAACATCGTTTAACAATTTTTCATTAACCCTCCTGGCGGTCTATTAAAAATCACCAGGGGGCAGCGCAGCTGTTTTTATTTTGCTCGCTACATGATAGCCGCTGTGCAGCGGCATCCCTCTACCCTCTTCGATCGGCGATCAGGAAATCCCTTTCAAAGAACGTGATTTCCTGGAGGGCTTTCCCCGTCGCCATGGCTACGGGGCGGGATGACGCCACCAACGTCATTGGGAGTCTCGATCCACCCCTCAGCGCTGCCTGGCACTGATTGGCCAGGCAGCGCACGGGGTCTGGGGGGGGGGTGTGGCACGGCGGATAGCAGCGAATCGGCGGGTAGCGGCAGCGATCGGTATGCACACGCAGCTAGCAAAGTGCTAACTGCGTGTAGCAAAAAAAAAATAAATATGTAAATCGGCCCAGCAGGGCCTGAGCGGCACCCTCCGGCGGCTTACCCAGTGTCACACACGGGGTTACCACCAAGGAGGTTAAATGATGTGCGACTGTGAAAAAAAAAATCATACATCGCGCAAAATCAGCAAAAATTCTTTAGTGTGTATTTATTGAAGTATTTATATACCGAAGTATTTATATAGCGCTGACATATTATGCAGCGCTGTACAGAGTATATTGTCTTGTCACTAACTGTCCCTCAGAGGGACTCACAATCTAATCCTACCATAGTCATATGTCTATGTATGTATGTATGTATGTATTGTGTAATGCATGTATCAGAGTCTAGGGTCAATTGGGGAAGCCAATTAACTTATCTGTATGTTTTTGGGATGTGGGAGGAAACACGGGTAGAACATACAAACTCTGTGCAGATGTTGAATGGGTCTTTACATGTAGATCCGATATGTCTGAGAATATTTCTTTAAAGATAGTCACTGATGTGCAATCTGTATCAATCATTGTATGATTACAGAGACCTGTTGTGCCCAATCTTTCCAAAATGATCTATTAACGATCATTTTATTAAATAATGGTCAATAAGGGCTCGTTTCCGCTTGTGCGGCGTGTGCCTGCGAGACGCACGCCGGCACTGAGCGGGTGGGCGGGATCGCAGGAGAATCCCATGAGCCGTGCCATGCACGGCTATGGGAATCTCGGCCTCCGCTGCAAATTCTGTGGGGGGTTCCGGCCGAATCGCTACCGCAAGCGATTCGGCCGGCGGCGCCATTCTCCCCTATGTCAGAGTTTCCCCGTGCGATTCATGTGCGGGGAAACTCTGCGGAATAGCGGCGGTTTCCGCGATAGTGGAAACGGGCCCTGAGTGCGGCAGATATTTTTTCATAGGTGATAACATAACTGGCTTAGATACCATCACATGTTGATCGATTAAATACGATCTGGTCTTTCAATCTGAATGATCAAACTGAAAATAGGACCGTTCATTAAAAATGTCACCATTATTGGGCAACCATTCCTACGAATCTACAGCAAAACACATTAGTAGGTTTACTCAACAAAGACGAACAGCCATAATGCACATCAACCAATCAGCATTCATCTTCTCCTTGTCCTGATGGTGGTTAAGTGAAATGTGACTGGTTGCTCCACCTTTGTTCTTTAAGATGCCTTATTGACTGGCCCAGTGGTGGCCACGCAGCTCAATTTCAATGACCTCTGGCCAGGAGCACAAAAGTGGTCTCTAAGGCTGTGTAGCCAGAGGACACTAAATGCTCTGTACAAATGAAAGGGGTGGGCAGGAGTAGCTGCTTAAGGATGGAAATGAGAGGGGATTCAATAAAAGTGACCACAGTGGTGGAAGATGGATTGAGGAACTGGAGGAGAAGGTGGCGGCAGGCTGAATAGGCCTGGAATTTATTGCCTTTATTCATGGCCCTAACGTTCAAAGAGCGGTAAGACAATGGTGGGCTAGGGAGGAGGTGGAGGAGGCGCAGTGCTTAGTGAGGTGTCATTGTCTAATCATCTCCACTGGAATGTGCAAGGAAATTACAAGAAGGGAAACAAAATGGACTCCCTCACGCTGGGCCTTATTTTCAGACAAAAGACCTGGAACATGGGGACAACCTTAAAGCAAGTAAACTTTTGCAGTCCGATATGAACTTACGAGATGGACAAAATCTTCAGAGGTTACATACAGCGCAAAGGGCATGGACTATGATTTCCGCTGTCCCATAAATCGAAGCAGAAGTTAGCATGCAGAGTTCAAGTGAGTTCAAGTGAGTTCTGTTGGTCAGTGAAGCCATTCATCACATCAAGTGACCAGAAAGGAAGTCTGGGAGGTCACAGCAAGGACCTTCCTCCTGGCACTGGGGAACTTCCTTCTGACACCGTTGGTAAGAGTAGTACTGTTTTTGGGGATATCTCTAGAACATAGAATAGTTTTGTGAAGGTGACCTAACTGGGAATTTGGACTGATGTTCTGGAAAGTTTAGTTGGCTATGCCTCAGGCAAACATTTTTGCAACGTTCACTCGGCAACTACTGTGCTTCTAGACCCTTCTAGACTTCACTGGAGGATAAAGCAAACAGCACACCAATACCACACGAACTCAAGAGAAGCAGACTGTGTCATAATAAGGGAAGGAGACACCCCAAATATAAAAAATATCTAAAAGCAATTTAAAAGGTAAGAAACACGGCCGAGGATTCTTGTATACAAGCGGCTAGTATACCGAAAATGTAAAAAAGGAAATACTAGCCTAAGAAGAAGGAAGCCTCTGGACCCTATAGCGGCTTCCCACAGCATCCTCCGGGCCTTTGTCGCAGAGCAGGGAACCACATGGGCGTGTCTTTAATCACATCAGGGACGCACTCCTCTTCAGATGGAAATGTGGCCAAGCTGCACTCACGCAAACACGGCTGTGTCTGCGCAGTAAGTGCTTCCATGCTCCTGCCAGAAGAGGGGTGCGGCCCCCGATATTACGGAGGGTCCCAGCGAGTGGCAGGGGACCAGTAAACAGTGTGGGAAGCTTCTGGAGGTAAGTATTTGCTTTTTAAACTTACTTATGCCTTGGGTTCTCTTTAAAGGGGAACTTCAGCCTAAACAAACATACTGGCATCAAGTTACATTAGTTATGTTAATTAGAATAGATAGGTAATATAATCTCTTAGCCACCCTGTTTTAAAAGAACAGGCAAATGTTTGTGATTCATGGGGGCTGCCATCTTTGTCATGGGGGCAGCCATCTTTTTGGTTGAAAGGAGGTGACAAGGAGCAGGAGACACAGTTCCAACTGTCCTGTGTCCTGATCACCCCTCACAGCTGCACACGCTAGGCTTCAAATGTCAAATTCAAAATGTAAAAAAAAAAAATTGCACCAAAACAGTAGAACGAGAACAACAAAATCAGAAATCCCATCATGCTTTGCACAGCATCAGGGGAAAAAAGCCTGGGCAGTTTTCTTCTGTGCAGCTAAAAATGAGGCTTGTATAAGAGAAACAAAGTTCTGATGCTGTGAAACTGTTAAAAAAAACACCAGGCCTTTTCAGTGCTGCTGAGTCCATTTTTATTCCGGAGGTTCACTTTAAGCTTATGTATGAAAAGGTGCACCGGAGCGAACATTTCTATGAAAAAATCTGGCACGCAAATCAATCGCTTTAAGGAAACAATCGATAATACGATTCAGGATCAATGACAGTTTTCCCCCCAGAATTATTTTCCAGCTGGGTGGCATGAAAAAGTAGTCGGGTGGGGTGTGGCGGGGGCTATGCAGCATTGCCGCAACTCTACTTACAGCATAGGAG